>NW_027269121.1:0-8248 GCF_963676685.1 Mytilus edulis
ATAGCAAATTTTGAATAATGAAATGGAAATTTTGAATAATGGAATGGACTGGCAGGACCCTTCAGCACCTTATTATAAATATATATTATACCTCAATCGAAAGCTTATTAATAGAGGAACAAAATGTATATAGTCAATATGTTCCGCAACGCATATTAGAGGAGTAACGAACGACTCAAATGTCAAAATACGCATCAACATTGGGAAATAGCCAATTTTGAATACTGAAATGGAAATTTTGAATAATGGAATGGACTGGCATGACCCTTCAGCCCCTAATTACAGATATATATTATACCTCGATTGAAAGCTTATTATTAGAGGAACAAAATGTATATAGTCAATATGTTCTGCAACGCATATTACAGGAGTAACGAAGGACTTAAATATCGATATACGCGTGAACATTGAGAAATAGCTTATTTTGAATAATGGAATGGACTGCTGCAACTCTTCAGTCCGTAATCAAGACAAAATTTATACACCAAATGAAAGCTTATTGATAGAGAAATAAACTGAGTAGAAATGATATGTGCCTGAATGACCATTATAGGGTTTACGGAGGACCTAAATGCCAAAATACGCGTGAAAATTAAGAAATAGCCAATTTTGAATAATGAAATACATATTTTGATTAAAGGAATGGAATGCTGTGACCCTTTAGCCCCTAATTATAAATAAACCTTATACCTCATTAGAAAGCTTATTACGAGAAGAACAAAATGTATATAGTCAAGATGTTCTGCAACGCATATTAGAGGAGTAACGAAGGACCTAAATATCGAAATACGCGTGAACATTGAGAAAGAGCCAATTTTGAATAATGAAATGGAAATTTTGAATAATGGAATGGACTGGCAGGATCCTTCAGCCCCTAATTACAGATATACATTATACCTCGATCGAAATCTTATTATTAGAGGAACAAAATGTATCTAGTCAATATGTTCCGCAACACATATTAGAGGAGTAACAAAGGACTTAAATATCGAAATACGCGTGAACATGTAGAAATAGCAAATTTTGAATAATGAAATGGAAATTTGGAATAATGGAGTGGACTGGCAGGACCCTTCAGCACCTTATTATAGATATATATTATACCTCAATCGAAAGCTTATTAATAGAGTAACAAAATGTATATAATCAATATGTTCCGCAACGCATATTAGAGGAGTAACGAACGACTCAAATATCAAAATACGCACCAACATTGACAAACAACCAATTTTGAATAATGGAATGGACTGGCAGGACCCTTCAGTCCCTAAGTATAAATATATATTTTACCTTGATCGAAAGCTTATTAATAAAGGAACAGAATGCATCAAGTCAGTATGTTCTGCAACGCATATTAGAGGAGTAACGAAGGACTTAAATATCGAAATACGCGTGAACATTGGGAAATAGCCAATTTTGAATAATGAAATGGAAAGTTTGAATAATGGAATGGACTGGCAGGACCCTTCAGCCCCTAATTACAGATGTATATTATACCTCGATCGAAATCTTATTATTAGAGGAACAAAATGTATATAGTCAATATGTTCCGCAACACATATTAGAAGAGTAACAAAGGACTTAAATATCGAAATACGCGTGAACATGTAGAAATAGCAAATTTTGAATAATGAAATGGAAATTTGGAATAATGGAGTGGACTGGCAGGACCCTTCAGCACCTTATTATAGATATATATTATACCTCAATCGAAAGCTTATTAATAGAGTAACAAAATGTATATAATCAATATGTTCCGCAACGCATATTAGAGGAGTAACGAACGACTCAAATATCAAAATACGCACCAACATTGACAAACAACCAATTTTGAATAATGGAATGGACTGGCAGGACCCTTCAGTCCCTAAGTATAAATATATATTTTACCTTGATCGAAAGCTTATCAATAAAGGAACAAAATGCATCAAGTCAGTATGTTCTGCAACGCATATTAGAGGAGTAACGAAGGACTTAAATATCGAAATACGCGTGAACATTGGGAAATAGCCAATTTTGAATAATGAAATGGAAAGTTTGAATAATGGAATGGACTGGCAGGACCCTTCAGTCCCTAAGTATAAATATATATTATACCTTGATCGAAAGCTTATTAATAAAGGAACAAAATGCGTCAAGTCAGTATGTTCTGCAACGCATATTAGAGGAGTAACGAAGGACTTAAATATCGAAATACGCGTGAACATTGGGAAATAGCCAATTTTGAATAATGAAATGGAAAGTTTGAATAATGGAATGGACTGGCAGGACCCTTCAGCCCCTAATTACAAATATATATTATACCTCGATCGATAGCTTATTGATAGAGGAACAAAATGTATATAGTCAATATGTTCCGCAACACATATTAGAAGAGTAACAAAGGACTTAAATATCGAAATACGCGTGAACATGTAGAAATAGCAAATTTTGAATAATGAAATGGAAATTTGGAATAATGGAGTGGACTGGCAGGACCCTTCAGCACCTTATTATAGATATATATTATACCTCAATCGAAAGCTTATTAATAGAGTAACAAAATGTATATAATCAATATGTTCCGCAACGCATATTAGAGGAGTAACGAACGACTCAAATATCAAAATACGCACCAACATTGACAAACAACCAATTTTGAATAATGGAATGGACTGGCAGGACCCTTCAGTCCCTAAGTATAAATATATATTTTACCTTGATCGAAAGCTTATCAATAAAGGAACAAAATGCATCAAGTCAGTATGTTCTGCAACGCATATTAGAGGAGTAACGAAGGACTTAAATATCGAAATACGCGTGAACATTGAGAAATAGCCAATTTTGAATAATGAAATGGAAATTTTGAATAATGGAATGGACTGGCAGGATCCTTCAGCCCCTCATTATAGATATATATTATACCTCAATCGAAAGCTTATTGATAGAGGAACAAAATGTATATAGTCAATATGTTCCGCAATGTATATTAGAGGAGTAACGCAGGACTCAGATATCGAAATACGCGTCAACATTGAGAAACAACCAATTTTGAATAATGAAATAGAAATTTTGAGTAATGGAATGGACTGGCAGGACCCTTCAGCCCCTATTTATAGATATATATATTATACCTCAATCGAAAGCTTATTAATAGAGGAACAAAATGTATATAGTCAATATGTTCCGCAATATGATCGTTACAATAACACGGCTAAGAGCAAAAAATTCTCCTACGATGGTCTTGGGACATGTCTTAGTCCTAAGACACCATCGATGACACGACCCCAGGTCACTACAATTTAATTTATTTATCTAAAATGTACGCTTCCGTTAAACAATGGAAATTAACACTGTATACAAATGTATTATAATTCTGTTGGCTGGTAAAGAAGAATTTTACAAGCCTGTCGAAAGAAATTGTACAAGCCAATTCCGTAGAAATTATTGTATAGCGTGAAGATTGTATGTTTTTCTTGTATATGTTTCGATATTTTACAGATCGTTTTCAAAACTCCATGTCCTTGTTTTGATTCCAAAATATGTAGTCATACTTGAATGCAAATGTTTTAGCTCACCTGACACAAGGGCTAGGTGAATAATTCTCATCATTTGTCGTGCGTTAACTTTTACAAACATAAAAAAGAAAATGTGGTATGATTGCCATGCAATGAGACAACTCTCCACAAGAAACCAAAATGACACTGAAATTAACAACTTAGGTCACCGTACGGCCTTTAGTCAGGTAAGAAAGGCACCGAAATGACAATGTAAAAAAATGAGGACATACAAACTGCACTCAGGACATGAAATATATGTTTTAGTGTGTTGTGAAGGTATGCATTCGATAGGTAATATAACTCTTCATCTAATAATTTTTGTTTTGATAAAATCATTTTAACATTTTAACATTTAAGGAGTTTTCATCGGTCGTTTTTGTGAAATATGTCAGGCATGACCTAGGATTATATATATTGAATACCAATTATCAGGTTTATTATGCCTAGCCAGTCAAGGTCGTTAAAAACTTCCATTTGTTGTTGTTTATTAGGTCATATGGTCTTTAGTAGTTATTGGTGATGGTACTAACCGCATACAAGTAAGTTTGGCAAACAAACAAAATAAGATGTCTTTTGGAATATCAAAAAACAATGAAGATATATTGTTTTAGAAAAAAACCGCTAAATAAACATTTTCCTTTTTGTTTGTAATAATTGAAGACAGTCGAGAAATATGAGAAATCTACATATATAGTTTGGAAATGTTAATTCAATAGACCACTTTCGAGTTCATCCGTCACCGGAAAAAACTCGTCAATTATACGCGCCTTTATGACGTCATTTACCAGATAGAGGGGATCGCCTGTATCCCTGCACTATTAACGTTCATCAAGCATCTTAGTGATCGTCATTATGCAGGATAAACTAGAAATAATGCTTGTTATATAGGTACTTAATGACAATTCCCTAATGACAGTAGTGCTGATTGTCAATTTTGAGAATTCAATTTGCCGAATAATTCGTACAATATAAGTATAGTTTTCCAACCACTCGCTCAACATTTGAATGGAAGTGACGACGCCCCTAAACGCACAAATGACGTTCACTAAAACCAGAGTTTTTGACGGAAATGCATCGAACTCGAAAGTTGTCTATTCATTTCATTTCATTAACTTAATAGAAACAAAACATATCGTTATTTAATATTTTATTTGTATGGATTTTCGTACACTATATTTTATTTTAATTTCGTGCGATGAAAATTTTAGTTTTATTCTTGCTTCAAAAATTAAGAATTTTTATTATTAGATGTATTAACGACCTACTTCTTTCGATGACAGAAACCAACCCGCGTCAGTATACACTCCAAAATTCTTTTTTTGATGGGGGAGTGTTATGACGACAAACGCCCGAGAGCTGTAACCGAGGTGTTGAATAATGGACATTCATTTAACTGTCTCACGACTTTGGTACTGATTATGCTACCTGTCATCGTTATTACTACGTCAGAAACTGGTAGACTAGTACGCCATCATCGTTGTTAGCGGGCTATCAAGCTAACCAACCTGGGCCTGAAAGTAGCCGTTGTGAAGTACAAAAGAAACATCAAAAGAGTAAACAAACCAAAAATAACTCAGCATAACCAAGATGGTCGTGCAACAAAATAGCGGCCTTCAACCTGTTGCTGATTACCAAGGATTTGTATAGTAAGTCTTACTATACAAATCCTTGTGATTACCAACTGCAGAAAATATCTAAAGCTCACCAATTGCCCGCGGGATGTATATCCAGTCAATGTCGTTAAACACTTCCATCATCATCATGTTAAACCACGTACAACAAGATCAAAGCCACAAACATGATAAGCAGAAAAAAACCATTATTATAGTCCATTTGCCAATTCCCGACCCTGTAATTAGATACCCTTTTTTTAGTTGTCTCCATTATGAGGGACATTCATTTTTTTCATTAACAATGGAGAGCTAGCAGGAACAGCAAATTTACCTGTGCGTAATCTTAGGTTTTGAAATCTTTTAATTACATTAATTTGTTGTTTAGATAAATAGTTACGACATCAGAAATTATTTTTCATACAAAATTAGTTTAACCGCCGATACATCATTTTCAATTCATCATACTTTGCATTGGCAAAAGCCAATATTGTCCGGTATGGAACCAGTCTAAGATTGACAAAGGGAAGTAATTTGTTTAAAAAGTTTGTAATAACAGAATCAAATCGGACCAAACATTTTGCTTTATTTTATTTTGCGTTAGAAATGCACAGAAGACTAAATTGATGATATACATGCATTGGTTTAAGAATGGGATAAACATTACTTTTAACCAGTGACTCACTTTAAGTATTGGTTTTATCGTGCAAGAAACCAAAAAAGGAGACAATTTTCATTCCAAATGTAATTAAGATTAATTGTATCGATGTATACCACCAGGACCAGTGCATCTATCCATTTTCAATGATTTTAATCTGAGGAATCTGCTCTAATTTCTGCATGATGACATTTTCAACCTTTCAAGCAACTGTGAAGTGCTGCAATATATTTTTAAGCAGCACATAAACAGTTATAAGAGAGGTACTTTCAGCTGAAACGAGAAAATATATTAGTTTTGAAAAAGCACTTTATACACTAAATAAAACATTTCAGTATCTCTTTTTAAAATTTTTTTTTTAGTGTTATAATATTTTTTTTGAATTTTACATTTGTTAGAGATACATGAAGTACCGGTACCTTATCCCGGCCTCGTGTTTCTTGTTTGTACACCTGATTTCTCTCACAGTCTATTAAAAAATAAACAGGGACTAAATTTAAAGTCAGTCCGGAGATTTAAAAAAAAAAATGTGTTCCAGGGTTCGCGTTCCCCTTTTCTTGCCCACTCTTCATGTTCTTTGTATGTACTTCATGTCCAGGTAAATGAAATGTGAGGTGAATATCAACTAAGGTGTGATCAAGTGTAAAAAATCAAATGACACTCTCTCTAAAAGAACAGATATTATGAAACCATATAACATTTTAGTTCCAGGAAAATATCTTAAGAAGGTGGAAATAAAATTATGTTATGTTTGTTCCAAAGAACTAATTACCATTCAAAGACTTGTTTCAGGGGGAACAAGTATTATGGGAACAACAATCATGTTCACACCACTATGAGAAAAAAAAAATTCTGGCGTCTGGCTTCAGTTGGAAAAGTTTTAAGATCTGTCATACACTAGATGTGTAAAAGTTAATTGCATTTTGTGTTTCAGAAAGATAATTTCTACAGGGGCGGATTCAGCCATATACATTATTAGATATAGAACTTGTGTTATGATGAATCTTGAAAAATAAGTGATGAAAACTGCATTAATATAACCTCAATTGAAGATATAACCCAAAGCCCAGAGGTGGATTTAAGGGGGAGCATGGTGTTATTTCTGAAAAATTGGTGGAATATAAAGGGAACACAGGCGGATCAACCCATTTTAAAAAGGGGTTCCTAACCCAGGACAAAAGGGGGGATTATATAGGGAACACAAAATCTTACCGCTTTTGAATCCGCCACTGTGGAATCACTGAAGAATGACTAAAGAGGGCCCCTACTTTATGAAAATTTCTAGATCCGCCAGGGTCTGTGATAAATTTAAATCTAAATAAGATATTGTTATTTATTACGTTAAGTAGGTCAACAGCTCATCTAGCTAATAAATATATTGTTGTGCCTTTTTATGTATATGACTCTGATCTGGTTGTAGATTAACATCTAAGAAATAGTTAAATTCATGTTTATGATTTGTGTCATTATTGTTTCATTATTGTAACAATTATAAAAATCATTGTAATAACGTATTTAATCACGTGAGATTCATTGCTATAAAAAAAACAACCTTTTAACGAGGCGTATATCGGTTTATTAAATATATCTTTTTAAACTAAGAAAGTTGGTTTTACTTAATTTAAACAAAAAAATAAGGTATCTTACACTTTATCTATTTCATAAATAAAAAGCATTATGTATATAAAAATATATCGTTACAGTTTATGTATAAAGGGAAATGCATACTTAAACCCCGTGCCTACTTTGGTGTTTGTACACCTGATTTCTCTAATATGAACTCAATTGGAGATATAACCCAGAACCCAGAGGTAGATTTAAGGGGGCGCAGGGTTCTATTTCTGAAAAATTGGTTGAATATAAAGGGAACACAGGCGGATCAAGTCATTTTAAAACGGGGTTCCTAACCCAGGACAAAAAAGGGGGGATTATATAGGGAACACAAAATCTTACCGCTTTTGAATCCGCCACTGTGGAATCACTGAAGAATGACTAGAGAGGGCCCCTCCTTTATGAAAATTTCTAGATCCGCCAGGGTCTGTGATAAATTAAAATCTAAATAAGCTATTGTTATTTATTACGTTAAGTAGGTCAACAGCTCATCTAGCTAATAAATATATTGTTGTGCCTTTTTATGTATATGGCTCTGATCTGGTTGTAGATTAACATCTAAGAAATAGTTAAATACATGTTTATGATTTGTGTCATTATTGTTTCATTATTGTAACAATTATAAAAATCATTGTAATAACGTATTTAATCACGTGAGATTCATTGCTATAAAAAAACAACCTTTTAACGAGGCGTATATCGGTTTATTAAATATATCTTTTTAAACTAAGAAAGTTGGTTTTACTTAATTTAAACAAAAAAATAAGGTATCTTACACTTTATCTATTTCATAAATAAAAAGCATTATATATATAAAAATATATCGTTAC
>NW_027269122.1:0-1000 GCF_963676685.1 Mytilus edulis
ATATACCTGCATAGTAAATCAGCCATATTTTTTCAAATTTTTGTTCGCATACATTTAGGGTACCAGCATGTCCTCCTTTTATTCAAAATTTTGATACGTAAACAAATTTCAGTAGTTTTGATACCTCATACTGACTTGTACAACAAATTTTTTTGACTGCATCAACTAAAACTGACCATATGTGCACTTTAATTTGTAAATCTATATACCAGCATAGTAAATCAGCCATAATTTGTTATGTCAGGATTCAATGTATATAACAATGGACAGCAATATTGCTATACAATAACAACAATTTTTTGTTTGCATAAATTTAGGGTGCCAGCATATGTCCTCCTTTTATTCAAAATATTGATACGTAACAAAATTTCAGTAGTTTTGATACCTCTTGCTGACTTGTGCAACAAAATTATTTGACCGTGTTGACCAAAACTGACCATGTGTGCACTTTTTTTTTTATAAATCTATATACCCGCATAGTAAAATCAGCCATATTTGTTATGTCAGGATTCAATGTATATTACAATGGACAGCAATATTGCTATACAATAACAACAATTTTTGTTCGCATAAATTTAGGGTACCAGCATGTCCTCCTTTTATTCAAAATTTTGATACGTAACAAAATTTCAGTAGTTTTGATACCTCATACTGACCTGTACGACAACATTATTTGACTGAATTAACTAAAACTGACCAATATGTGCACTTTAATTTGTAAATCTATATACCAGCATAGTAAATCAGCCATATTTTTTATGTCAGGATTCAATGTATAATACAATGGACAGCAATATTGCAATACAATAACAACAAATTTGTGTTCGCATAAATTAAGGGTGCCAGCATGTCCTCCTTTAATTCAAAATATTGATACGTAACAAAATTTCAGTAGTTTTGATACCTCATGCTGACCATGCTGACTTGTACAACAAAATTATTTGACCGCATCAACTAAAACTGACCATATGTACACTTTAATTTGTAAAGTAATATACCT
>NW_027269123.1:5000-7500 GCF_963676685.1 Mytilus edulis
GTTCTTGCGTCACTTCTGAAAAAAAAATCCACATGTACTCTGAAACTACAAATACAATCGACCTCAAAATTTGCAGTCAGCAGGGCATACATGTACTAAAAGTTTGTAAAAAAAATTTGGTGCAGATATCTCTCAAACCTTTTCCTAGAGAAAAAAAATTGCAATGCCGCAAAAATTGCTTGCTAGGTCCGTAAATTTCAGTAAAAGCCTACAATAAAATGTCCGCTCCGAGATTGAAATACTAATCTGTGTTACAAACAGGTGCTGAAAAATGTACATTATCAGAAAATAATCAATAAATGTGTTTTAAAGTTACACCGGATCAAATAAATCCAAATCATGCACTGTTTGTGACCTGTCATCAAAATGTCAATTTCCTACAATGACAAAAGAAATTACATTGTGTGCATTCCGTCTCTATACATGTTGTCTGTTCAAAGTCCCCACCTAAAAAGGAATAAAAAGACTATCTTTTCGTTATTATAAACCCGTGTCACGTGATGTGGCGCGCGCGCTGTACCTAAAATAAAAGAAAAACTTTCCAAACTAAACATGAAACTTCTCCGGTAACAATAATATAGACCCCATACAGAAACAAACAAACAAACAAACAAACAAACAAACAAATACCCCCCCCCCCCCCCACCCCCAACTCAATTAATTTTAAAGGGGGAAAGACCCCTACAATTGCTTTTTAAAGCAATTGATTTATATTGTAAAAAACCTTTTTAACCATTCTGTTCCGTTAATAAAAAAAAAAAAAAAATCGTCCCCGAGACCCCCTTTTGCCCCCCCCCCCCTTTCTTTTTAACCCTCCACTTACAACTGAATGTAGGTTGTGTGCTATCTATCCTATCAACGTAAAACGAACGACAACTCCAGTTTTTTCCATATTATTAGGTCTTTCCACTTTTCTGTGGAAAGCCTATTGTATTTGTTCTGATTATTATTATTATTATTATTATTTTTTTTTTTTTTTTCTTCCGCCAAATTTTGTTCTTGCGATAAATGTTTGTTTCGCAATATGTCGCTTAGATTTTTTTCATATTGTATCGTATAGGTTATGCGCTTTTAAATTTCACCCTGCTAAGCCGAACCATTTTCTTTGTAAGAGTTATCTCCCTATTCACTGTTTGTCATGTGTGTGCATCTCCTTCGTAACAAAATAAGAAAGCGACAAAATTCTTTTTACAAATTGTTCGTTACATCCTCAGGAATTTTTGGCTGATTTGGATCGAAGCGATTCGATGAAATTTTATAGGAGTTATGTACCTTTACGGAATAAATTTGTCGGTATGTTTTTTTAACTCATAAACCGTTAACCGTATAACCCTGGAATGTTTTTATTTGAGTCCCCTGGGTCCTAACTTAGAAAATTAGGTCAAGGTCAAAGGTCAAGGTCATATTTTAGATTTTCATATGTCTTTGATTTCCCTATAATTCTTGAATGGTTATAGATACAGAAAATTTAAGCAGTGAAAAATGTTCAGTACTTCAAGGGGCAACTTTGTTACATTATGACTGTATTGGTTTTACCATTATGTAAGGGACATAACCCCCATTGATGGTTTATAAAAAGCCATTATTAGGCAAAACACTTAAACAAAAGGTCCTTGACCCATAGGGTCTTTTGCAATGACATTGTGAAGCAATGACCTTGACAAAGGTCACAAGGTCAAAGGTCAAGGTCATGTACATATGTGATTTGGGGCACGACTTGAAGAATTTTATGTGTGTTTGCCAACCAACCAACCAAACCAACCAACCAACCAATCATGATCAATCAATAATGATCAATCAACAAATCATGATCATGATCAATCAACCAATCATGATCATGATTAATCAATCAATCAATCACGTTTCCGTCTCATGTGTTTAATATAGGGTTCAAGATCTCCTTTGTTTCTTTTTCGCTGTTTCAATTGACCCTTTCCAACGTGTTTAACCAACCAACCAACCAACCAATCAATCAATCAATCAATCAATCAATCAATCAATCAATCAATCAATCAATCAATCAATCAATCAATCATTCATGATCAATCAATCATGTTTCCGTCTCGTCTCGTGTGTTTAATATAGGGTCCAAGATCTTCTTTGTTTCTTTTTCGCTGTTTCAATTGGCCCTATCCAACGTGTTTAACCAACCAACCAACCAACCAACCAACCAACCAACCAACCAACCAACCAATCAATCATCAAGCAATCAATCAATCAATCAATCAATCATGATCAATCAATCAAGTTTCCGTCTCGTCTCGTGTGTTTAATATAGGGTCCAAGATCTTCTTTGTTTCTTTTTCGCTGTTTCAATTGGCCCTATCCAACGTGTTTAACCAACCAACCAACCAACCAACCAACCAACCAATCAATCAATCATGTTTCCGTCTCGTGTGTTTAATATAGGGTCCAAGATCTTTTTTGTTTCTTTTTCGCTGTTTGAATTGGCCCTATCCAACGTGTTTTACCAACCAACCAACTAATCAATAAATCAATC
>NW_027269124.1:0-13994 GCF_963676685.1 Mytilus edulis
TCTAACGCCTTGTTTGGATGAAGTCAAAAGTGGGGTTCTTGGTATATAAAATTTGAAGTCTACAATAAAGACCTCACTAAATTTGTATCAAAAGTACTTTACAATGTCTAATGTACCTGTTCCATTTCACATAATATCTTTCTTTTCTTCTGTAGGATAGCAAGTGGTTTAAATATAAGCCTGTTGAGACTAAAATTGCATTCAAGTTTTTATTAAAAAGGCAAAAATCTTTGTATCAGACCATACTGTCCTGTAAGAAAAGTTAATTGCAAGAGCCTTTTTGTGCTCAGATTTGTTGTATCATGTCACATGAGTATAGAAATGATAAAAAGGACACAATTTTTTATTTCTTATAGCCTCAATATGCATTTTTTAATGTAAATATGTGGCACGGCTTAAATTGACCCTTATTTTTTTCCAGTCTTGCTTGGCTTAAGACCCTTTTAAAGTAATATGATATGCTATTTGTAACTTTTCTTTCTATTTAAAGTACATTCAATACATATGTAAGGATTATTTATAACCAAAAAGCTTCACAAATTTAAAATTGCTGGAATATATTACATCTTCATGTAAGGCCCCCTTTCATTGAAAAAACCTCAATTTTTAGGCCCAGGCTGATATAAATTTGACTTTTGAATAATTATGCTAAGTCTGATAAATCAAATGAGTACTCTATTGCTTTTAGTACATAATAAATGATATATTAGGGCATTTGAAAAGTATTTTTTTTGCAACATTTTAATTTTCAAAGCCCAAAATGTTGATAGTTGAAATTTTTCAATTTTAACGTCAAAATTTAACACGCAAAGATGAGTATAGAATTTAACATAGTGTCTATAATATATATCCTATTGTTATGAAACTTTGCAAGCAGTGTTATAATTTATTAAGCTTTAATCATACCAAGTTTTTTTAAGATTTGTCAACTCTTTCTATCCTATTAGAATAGGTCCGAGACCACAATTGTCGTCCCTTGATTTTCGTTGTTCACGAATATAGTCCCTAGTGTTAACAGTGGGTTACTTGCCAATAATTTTTATACCCCTTCCAAATTTATTTCTCCGAGTTTAATGCCTCAAATTGTAAGTAGGGGGGTGAAATTACACTGTAAAAAAATTTGGGTCCAGAATTTTACAGGAAAGTAGTGATTTGGTCCAGCTGAAAAAGGTTAAAAATTAGCACTTCGGAAGCTGTCAAAAGATTTCAAGACACCCTAAACACAAAATTGTCCATATTTTGAGTTAGAGGCGATGAAGTTTTCTATAATTTTGATATAATTTGTCCTAAAAGTAGTACAACACACTGTAAAAGTTTCATTGGGAAAGCGCAGGTGGGATTTTTTTTATTTTCATTTATGTTCTAAAAGAAATGCACTACGAATTAATTGTGTTCTCGGACCTAAGAGGTGAAGTCTGTAAATATAGAATCTGAACTTTGGCAACTTCCCTAAATGATTTGGTGGTGTCACTTTGTCAAATAGCATGAAACTAAAGGATTTAAACTTTTATTTTATAGAATTTCTGCAAAAATGACCAATTTTGGCATTTTATGGTCAAAATAGGCATTTCAAGGCTTTTTCAATATTGATGCATTCATGGCATCCTGACTTTCTATCTGACAGGTTTTCATGTGTGAATACTTGTGTTTATGTGCCTTCATCTAGTACTTTTACTTGTTTATGAACTCAGAATCTACAGAAAAGAAGGTTATTTCAGACAATATGTACAAAATGTGTTGTATAAATGACCCTTGTCTAACGCCTTGTTTGGATGAAGTCAAAAGTGGGGTTCTTGGTATATAAAATTTGAAGTCTACAATAAAGACCTCACTAAATTTGTATCAAAAGTACTTTACAATGTCTAATGTACCTGTTCCATTTCACATAATATCTTTCTTTTCTTCTGTAGGATAGCAAGTGGTTTAAATATAAGCCTGTTGAGACTAAAATTGCATTCAAGTTTTTATTAAAAAGGCAAAAATCTTTGTATCAGACCATACTGTCTGTAAGAAAAGTTAATTGCAAGAGCCTTTTTGTGCTCAGATTTGTTGTATCATGTCACATGAGTATAGAAATGATAAAAAGGACACAATTTTTTATTTCTTATAGCCTCAATATGCATTTTTTAATGTAAATATGTGGCACGGCTTAAATTGACCCTTATTTTTTTTCCAGTCTTGCTTGGCTTAAGACCCTTTTAAAGTAATATGATATGCTATTTGTAACTTTTCTTTCTATTTAAAGTACATTCAATACATATGTAAGGATTATTTATAACCAAAAAGCTTCACAAATTTAAAATTGCTGGAATATATTACATCTTCATGTAAGGCCCCCTTTCATTGAAAAACCTCAATTTTTAGGCCCAGGCTGATATAAATTTGACTTTTGAATAATTATGCTAAGTCTGATAAATCAAATGAGTACTCTATTGCTTTTAGTACATAATAAATGATATATTAGGGCATTTGAAAAGTATTTTTTTGCAACATTTTAATTTTCAAAGCCCAAAATGTTGATAGTTGAAATTTTTCAATTTTAACGTCAAAATTTAACACGCAAAGATGAGTATAGAATTTAACATAGTGTCTATAATATATATCCTATTGTTATGAAACTTTGCAAGCAGTGTTATAATTTATTAAGCTTTAATCATACCAAGTTTTTTTAAGATTTGTTAACTCTTTCTATCCTATTAGAATAGGTCCGAGACCACAATTGTCGTCCCTTGATTTTCGTTGTTCACGAATATAGTCCCTAGTGTTAACAGTGGGTTACTTGCCAATAATTTTTATACCCCTTCCAAATTTATTTCTCCGAGTTTAATGCCTCAAATTGTAAGTAGGGGGGTGAAATTACACTGTAAAAAAATTTGGGTCCAGAATTTTACAGGAAAGTAGTGATTTGGTCCAGCTGAAAAAGGTTAAAAATTAGCACTTCGGAAGCTGTCAAAAGATTTCAAGACACCCTAAACACAAAATTGTCCATATTTTGAGTTAGAGGCGATGAAGTTTTCTATAATTTTGATATAATTTGTCCTAAAAGTAGTACAACACACTGTAAAAGTTTCATTGGGAAAGCGCAGGTGGGATTTTTTTTATTTTCATTTATGTTCTAAAAGAAATGCACTACGAATTAATTGTGTTCTCGGACCTAAGAGGTGAAGTCTGTAAATATAGAATCTGAACTTTGGCAACTTCCCTAAATGATTTGGTGGTGTCACTTTGTCAAATAGCATGAAACTAAAGGATTTAAACTTTTATTTTATAGAATTTCTGCAAAAATGACCAATTTTGGCATTTTATGGTCAAAATAGGCATTTCAAGGCTTTTTCAATATTGATGCATTCATGGCATCCTGACTTTCTATCTGACAGGTTTTCATGTGTGAATACTTGTGTTTATGTGCCTTCATCTAGTACTTTTACTTGTTTATGAACTCAGAATCTACAGAAAAGAAGGTTATTTCAGACAATATGTACAAAATGTGTTGTATAAATGACCCTTGTCTAACGCCTTGTTTGGATGAAGTCAAAAGTGGGGTTCTTGGTATATAAAATTTGAAGTCTACAATAAAGACCTCACTAAATTTGTATCAAAAGTACTTTACAATGTCTAATGTACCTGTTCCATTTCACATAATATCTTTCTTTTCTTCTGTAGGATAGCAAGTGGTTTAAATATAAGCCTGTTGAGACTAAAATTGCATTCAAGTTTTTATTAAAAAGGCAAAAATCTTTGTATCAGACCATACTGTCTGTAAGAAAAGTTAATTGCAAGAGCCTTTTTGTGCTCAGATTTGTTGTATCATGTCACATGAGTATAGAAATGATAAAAAGGACACAATTTTTTATTTCTTATAGCCTCAATATGCATTTTTTAATGTAAATATGTGGCACGGCTTAAATTGACCCTTATTTTTTTCCAGTCTTGCTTGGCTTAAGACCCTTTTAAAGTAATATGATATGCTATTTGTAACTTTTCTTTCTATTTAAAGTACATTCAATACATATGTAAGGATTATTTATAACCAAAAAGCTTCACAAATTTAAAATTGCTGGAATATATTACATCTTCATGTAAGGCCCCCTTTCATTGAAAAACCTCAATTTTTAGGCCCAGGCTGATATAAATTTGACTTTTGAATAATTATGCTAAGTCTGATAAATCAAATGAGTACTCTATTGCTTTTAGTACATAATAAATGATATATTAGGGCATTTGAAAAGTATTTTTTTGCAACATTTTAATTTTCAAAGCCCAAAATGTTGATAGTTGAAATTTTTCAATTTTAACGTCAAAATTTAACACGCAAAGATGAGTATAGAATTTAACATAGTGTCTATAATATATATCCTATTGTTATGAAACTTTGCAAGCAGTGTTATAATTTATTAAGCTTTAATCATACCAAGTTTTTTTAAGATTTGTCAACTCTTTCTATCCTATTAGAATAGGTCCGAGACCACAATTGTCGTCCCTTGATTTTCGTTGTTCACGAATATAGTCCCTAGTGTTAACAGTGGGTTACTTGCCAATAATTTTTATACCCCTTCCAAATTTATTTCTCCGAGTTTAATGCCTCAAATTGTAAGTAGGGGGGTGAAATTACACTGTAAAAAAATTTGGGTCCAGAATTTTACAGGAAAGTAGTGATTTGGTCCAGCTGAAAAAGGTTAAAAATTAGCACTTCGGAAGCTGTCAAAAGATTTCAAGACACCCTAAACACAAAATTGTCCATATTTTGAGTTAGAGGCGATGAAGTTTTCTATAATTTTGATATAATTTGTCCTAAAAGTAGTACAACACACTGTAAAAGTTTCATTGGGAAAGCGCAGGTGGGATTTTTTTTATTTTCATTTATGTTCTAAAAGAAATGCACTACGAATTAATTGTGTTCTCGGACCTAAGAGGTGAAGTCTGTAAATATAGAATCTGAACTTTGGCAACTTCCCTAAATGATTTGGTGGTGTCACTTTGTCAAATAGCATGAAACTAAAGGATTTAAACTTTTATTTTATAGAATTTCTGCAAAAATGACCAATTTTGGCATTTTATGGTCAAAATAGGCATTTCAAGGCTTTTTCAATATTGATGCATTCATGGCATCCTGACTTTCTATCTGACAGGTTTTCATGTGTGAATACTTGTGTTTATGTGCCTTCATCTAGTACTTTTACTTGTTTATGAACTCAGAATCTACAGAAAAGAAGGTTATTTCAGACAATATGTACAAAATGTGTTGTATAAATGACCCTTGTCTAACGCCTTGTTTGGATGAAGTCAAAAGTGGGGTTCTTGGTATATAAAATTTGAAGTCTACAATAAAGACCTCACTAAATTTGTATCAAAAGTACTTTACAATGTCTAATGTACCTGTTCCATTTCACATAATATCTTTCTTTTCTTCTGTAGGATAGCAAGTGGTTTAAATATAAGCCTGTTGAGACTAAAATTGCATTCAAGTTTTTATTAAAAAGGCAAAAATCTTTGTATCAGACCATACTGTCTGTAAGAAAAGTTAATTGCAAGAGCCTTTTTGTGCTCAGATTTGTTGTATCATGTCACATGAGTATAGAAATGATAAAAAGGACACAATTTTTTATTTCTTATAGCCTCAATATGCATTTTTTAATGTAAATATGTGGCACGGCTTAAATTGACCCTTATTTTTTTCCAGTCTTGCTTGGCTTAAGACCCTTTTAAAGTAATATGATATGCTATTTGTAACTTTTCTTTCTATTTAAAGTACATTCAATACATATGTAAGGATTATTTATAACCAAAAAGCTTCACAAATTTAAAATTGCTGGAATATATTACATCTTCATGTAAGGCCCCCTTTCATTGAAAAACCTCAATTTTTAGGCCCAGGCTGATATAAATTTGACTTTTGAATAATTATGCTAAGTCTGATAAATCAAATGAGTACTCTATTGCTTTTAGTACATAATAAATGATATATTAGGGCATTTGAAAAGTATTTTTTTGCAACATTTTAATTTTCAAAGCCCAAAATGTTGATAGTTGAAATTTTTCAATTTTAACGTCAAAATTTAACACGCAAAGATGAGTATAGAATTTAACATAGTGTCTATAATATATATCCTATTGTTATGAAACTTTGCAAGCAGTGTTATAATTTATTAAGCTTTAATCATACCAAGTTTTTTTAAGATTTGTCAACTCTTTCTATCCTATTAGAATAGGTCCGAGACCACAATTGTCGTCCCTTGATTTTCGTTGTTCACGAATATAGTCCCTAGTGTTAACAGTGGGTTACTTGCCAATAATTTTTATACCCCTTCCAAATTTATTTCTCCGAGTTTAATGCCTCAAATTGTAAGTAGGGGGGTGAAATTACACTGTAAAAAAATTTGGGTCCAGAATTTTACAGGAAAGTAGTGATTTGGTCCAGCTGAAAAAGGTTAAAAATTAGCACTTCGGAAGCTGTCAAAAGATTTCAAGACACCCTAAACACAAAATTGTCCATATTTTGAGTTAGAGGCGATGAAGTTTTCTATAATTTTGATATAATTTGTCCTAAAAGTAGTACAACACACTGTAAAAGTTTCATTGGGAAAGCGCAGGTGGGATTTTTTTTATTTTCATTTATGTTCTAAAAGAAATGCACTACGAATTAATTGTGTTCTCGGACCTAAGAGGTGAAGTCTGTAAATATAGAATCTGAACTTTGGCAACTTCCCTAAATGATTTGGTGGTGTCACTTTGTCAAATAGCATGAAACTAAAGGATTTAAACTTTTATTTTATAGAATTTCTGCAAAAATGACCAATTTTGGCATTTTATGGTCAAAATAGGCATTTCAAGGCTTTTTCAATATTGATGCATTCATGGCATCCTGACTTTCTATCTGACAGGTTTTCATGTGTGAATACTTGTGTTTATGTGCCTTCATCTAGTACTTTTACTTGTTTATGAACTCAGAATCTACAGAAAAGAAGGTTATTTCAGACAATATGTACAAAATGTGTTGTATAAATGACCCTTGTCTAACGCCTTGTTTGGATGAAGTCAAAAGTGGGGTTCTTGGTATATAAAATTTGAAGTCTACAATAAAGACCTCACTAAATTTGTATCAAAAGTACTTTACAATGTCTAATGTACCTGTTCCATTTCACATAATATCTTTCTTTTCTTCTGTAGGATAGCAAGTGGTTTAAATATAAGCCTGTTGAGACTAAAATTGCATTCAAGTTTTTATTAAAAAGGCAAAAATCTTTGTATCAGACCATACTGTCTGTAAGAAAAGTTAATTGCAAGAGCCTTTTTGTGCTCAGATTTGTTGTATCATGTCACATGAGTATAGAAATGATAAAAAGGACACAATTTTTTATTTCTTATAGCCTCAATATGCATTTTTTAATGTAAATATGTGGCACGGCTTAAATTGACCCTTATTTTTTTCCAGTCTTGCTTGGCTTAAGACCCTTTTAAAGTAATATGATATGCTATTTGTAACTTTTCTTTCTATTTAAAGTACATTCAATACATATGTAAGGATTATTTATAACCAAAAAGCTTCACAAATTTAAAATTGCTGGAATATATTACATCTTCATGTAAGGCCCCCTTTCATTGAAAAACCTCAATTTTTAGGCCCAGGCTGATATAAATTTGACTTTTGAATAATTATGCTAAGTCTGATAAATCAAATGAGTACTCTATTGCTTTTAGTACATAATAAATGATATATTAGGGCATTTGAAAAGTATTTTTTTGCAACATTTTAATTTTCAAAGCCAAAATGTTGATAGTTGAAATTTTTCAATTTAACGTCAAAATTTAACACGCAAAGATGAGTATAGAATTTAACATAGTGTCTATAATATATATCCTATTGTTATGAAACTTTGCAAGCAGTGTTATAATTTATTAAGCTTTAATCATACCAAGTTTTTTTAAGATTTGTCAACTCTTTCTATCCTATTAGAATAGGTCCGAGACCACAATTGTCGTCCCTTGATTTTCGTTGTTCACGAATATAGTCCCTAGTGTTAACAGTGGGTTACTTGCCAATAATTTTTATACCCCTTCCAAATTTATTTCTCCGAGTTTAATGCCTCAAATTGTAAGTAGGGGGGTGAAATTACACTGTAAAAAAATTTGGGTCCAGAATTTTACAGGAAAGTAGTGATTTGGTCCAGCTGAAAAAGGTTAAAAATTAGCACTTCGGAAGCTGTCAAAAGATTTCAAGACACCCTAAACACAAAATTGTCCATATTTTGAGTTAGAGGCGATGAAGTTTTCTATAATTTTGATATAATTTGTCCTAAAAGTAGTACAACACACTGTAAAAGTTTCATTGGGAAAGCGCAGGTGGGATTTTTTTTTATTTTCATTTATGTTCTAAAAGAAATGCACTACGAATTAATTGTGTTCTCGGACCTAAGAGGTGAAGTCTGTAAATATAGAATCTGAACTTTGGCAACTTCCCTAAATGATTTGGTGGTGTCACTTTGTCAAATAGCATGAAACTAAAGGATTTAAACTTTTATTTTATAGAATTTCTGCAAAAATGACCAATTTTGGCATTTTATGGTCAAAATAGGCATTTCAAGGCTTTTTCAATATTGATGCATTCATGGCATCCTGACTTTCTATCTGACAGGTTTTCATGTGTGAATACTTGTGTTTATGTGCCTTCATCTAGTACTTTTACTTGTTTATGAACTCAGAATCTACAGAAAAGAAGGTTATTTCAGACAATATGTACAAAATGTGTTGTATAAATGACCCTTGTCTAACGCCTTGTTTGGATGAAGTCAAAAGTGGGGTTCTTGGTATATAAAATTTGAAGTCTACAATAAAGACCTCACTAAATTTGTATCAAAAGTACTTTACAATGTCTAATGTACCTGTTCCATTTCACATAATATCTTTCTTTTCTTCTGTAGGATAGCAAGTGGTTTAAATATAAGCCTGTTGAGACTAAAATTGCATTCAAGTTTTTATTAAAAAGGCAAAAATCTTTGTATCAGACCATACTGTCTGTAAGAAAAGTTAATTGCAAGAGCCTTTTTGTGCTCAGATTTGTTTGTATCATGTCACATGAGTATAGAAATGATAAAAAGGACACAATTTTTTATTTCTTATAGCCTCAATATGCATTTTTTTAATGTAAATATGTGGCACGGCTTAAATTGACCCTTATTTTTTTCCAGTCTTGCTTGCTTAAGACCCTTTTAAAGTAATATGATATGCTATTTGTAACTTTTCTTTCTATTTAAAGTACATTCAATACATATGTAAGGATTATTTATAACCAAAAAGCTTCACAAATTTAAAATTGCTGGAATATATTACATCTTCATGTAAGGCCCCCTTTCATTGAAAAAACCTCAATTTTTAGGCCCAGGCTGATATAAATTTGACTTTTGAATAATTATGCTAAGTCTGATAAATCAAATGAGTACTCTATTGCTTTTAGTACATAATAAATGATATATTAGGGCATTTGAAAAGTATTTTTTTGCAACATTTTAATTTTCAAAGCCCAAAATGTTGATAGTTGAAATTTTTCAATTTTAACGTCAAAATTTAACACGCAAAGATGAGTATAGAATTTAACATAGTGTCTATAATATATATCCTATTGTTATGAAACTTTGCAAGCAGTGTTATAATTTATTAAGCTTTAATCATACCAAGTTTTTTTAAGATTTGTCAACTCTTTCTATCCTATTAGAATAGGTCCGAGACCACAATTGTCGTCCCTTGATTTTCGTTGTTCACGAATATAGTCCCTAGTGTTAACAGTGGGTTACTTGCCAATAATTTTTATACCCCTTCCAAATTTATTTCTCCGAGTTTAATGCCTCAAATTGTAAGTAGGGGGGTGAAATTACACTGTAAAAAAATTTGGGTCCAGAATTTTACAGGAAAGTAGTGATTTGGTCCAGCTGAAAAAGGTTAAAAATTAGCACTTCGGAAGCTGTCAAAAGATTTCAAGACACCCTAAACACAAAATTGTCCATATTTTGAGTTAGAGGCGATGAAGTTTTCTATAATTTTGATATAATTTGTCCTAAAAGTAGTACAACACACTGTAAAAGTTTCATTGGGAAAGCGCAGGTGGGATTTTTTTTATTTTCATTTATGTTCTAAAAGAAATGCACTACGAATTAATTGTGTTCTCGGACCTAAGAGGTGAAGTCTGTAAATATAGAATCTGAACTTTGGCAACTTCCCTAAATGATTTGGTGGTGTCACTTTGTCAAATAGCATGAAACTAAAGGATTTAAACTTTTATTTTATAGAATTTCTGCAAAAATGACCAATTTTGGCATTTATGGTCAAAATAGGCATTTCAAGGCTTTTTCAATATTGATGCATTCATGGCATCCTGACTTTCTATCTGACAGGTTTTCATGTGTGAATACTTGTGTTTATGTGCCTTCATCTAGTACTTTTACTTGTTTATGAACTCAGAATCTACAGAAAAGAAGGTTATTTCAGACAATATGTACAAAATGTGTTGTATAAATGACCCTTGTCTAACGCCTTGTTTGGATGAAGTCAAAAGTGGGGTTCTTGGTATATAAAATTTGAAGTCTACAATAAAGACCTCACTAAATTTGTATCAAAAGTACTTTACAATGTCTAATGTACCTGTTCCATTTCACATAATATCTTTCTTTTCTTCTGTAGGATAGCAAGTGGTTTAAATATAAGCCTGTTGAGACTAAAATTGCATTCAAGTTTTTATTAAAAAGGCAAAAATCTTTGTATCAGACCATACTGTCTGTAAGAAAAGTTAATTGCAAGAGCCTTTTTGTGCTCAGATTTGTTGTATCATGTCACATGAGTATAGAAATGATAAAAAGGACACAATTTTTTATTTCTTATAGCCTCAATATGCATTTTTTAATGTAAATATGTGGCACGGCTTAAATTGACCCTTATTTTTTTCCAGTCTTGCTTGGCTTAAGACCCTTTTAAAGTAATATGATATGCTATTTGTAACTTTTCTTTCTATTTAAAGTACATTCAATACATATGTAAGGATTATTTATAACCAAAAAGCTTCACAAATTTAAAATTGCTGGAATATATTACATCTTCATGTAAGGCCCCCTTTCATTGAAAAACCTCAATTTTTAGGCCCAGGCTGATATAAATTTGACTTTTGAATAATTATGCTAAGTCTGATAAATCAAATGAGTACTCTATTGCTTTTAGTACATAATAAATGATATATTAGGGCATTTGAAAAGTATTTTTTTGCAACATTTTAATTTTCAAAGCCCAAAATGTTGATAGTTGAAATTTTTCAATTTTAACGTCAAAATTTAACACGCAAAGATGAGTATAGAATTTAACATAGTGTCTATAATATATATCCTATTGTTATGAAACTTTGCAAGCAGTGTTATAATTTATTAAGCTTTAATCATACCAAGTTTTTTAAGATTTGTCAACTCTTTCTATCCTATTAGAATAGGTCCGAGACCACAATTGTCGTCCCTTGATTTTCGTTGTTCACGAATATAGTCCCTAGTGTTAACAGTGGGTTACTTGCCAATAATTTTTATACCCCTTCCAAATTTATTTCTCCGAGTTTAATGCCTCAAATTGTAAGTAGGGGGGTGAAATTACACTGTAAAAAAATTTGGGTCCAGAATTTTACAGGAAAGTAGTGATTTGGTCCAGCTGAAAAAGGTTAAAAATTAGCACTTCGGAAGCTGTCAAAAGATTTCAAGACACCCTAAACACAAAATTGTCCATATTTTGAGTTAGAGGCGATGAAGTTTTCTATAATTTTGATATAATTTGTCCTAAAAGTAGTACAACACACTGTAAAAGTTTCATTGGGAAAGCGCAGGTGGGATTTTTTTTATTTTCATTTATGTTCTAAAAGAAATGCACTACGAATTAATTGTGTTCTCGGACCTAAGAGGTGAAGTCTGTAAATATAGAATCTGAACTTTGGCAACTTCCCTAAATGATTTGGTGGTGTCACTTTGTCAAATAGCATGAAACTAAAGGATTTAAACTTTTATTTTATAGAATTTCTGCAAAAATGACCAATTTTGGCATTTTATGGTCAAAATAGGCATTTCAAGGCTTTTTCAATATTGATGCATTCATGGCATCCTGACTTTCTATCTGACAGGTTTTCATGTGTGAATACTTGTGTTTATGTGCCTTCATCTAGTACTTTTACTTGTTTATGAACTCAGAATCTACAGAAAAGAAGGTTATTTCAGACAATATGTACAAAATGTGTTGTATAAATGACCCTTGTCTAACGCCTTGTTTGGATGAAGTCAAAAGTGGGGTTCTTGGTATATAAAATTTGAAGTCTACAATAAAGACCTCACTAAATTTGTATCAAAAGTACTTTACAATGTCTAATGTACCTGTTCCATTTCACATAATATCTTTCTTTTCTTCTGTAGGATAGCAAGTGGTTTAAATATAAGCCTGTTGAGACTAAAATTGCATTCAAGTTTTTATTAAAAAGGCAAAAATCTTTGTATCAGACCATACTGTCTGTAAGAAAAGTTAATTGCAAGAGCCTTTTTGTGCTCAGATTTGTTGTATCATGTCACATGAGTATAGAAATGATAAAAAGGACACAATTTTTTATTTCTTATAGCCTCAATATGCATTTTTTAATGTAAATATGTGGCACGGCTTAAATTGACCCTTATTTTTTTCCAGTCTTGCTTGGCTTAAGACCCTTTTAAAGTAATATGATATGCTATTTGTAACTTTTCTTTCTATTTAAAGTACATTCAATACATATGTAAGGATTATTTATAACCAAAAAGCTTCACAAATTTAAAATTGCTGGAATATATTACATCTTCATGTAAGGCCCCCTTTCATTGAAAAACCTCAATTTTTAGGCCCAGGCTGATATAAATTTGACTTTTGAATAATTATGCTAAGTCTGATAAATCAAATGAGTACTCTATTGCTTTTAGTACATAATAAATGATATATTAGGGCATTTGAAAAGTATTTTTTTGCAACATTTTAATTTTCAAAGCCCAAAATGTTGATAGTTGAAATTTTTCAATTTTAACGTCAAAATTTAACACGCAAAGATGAGTATAGAATTTAACATAGTGTCTATAATATATATCCTATTGTTATGAAACTTTGCAAGCAGTGTTATAATTTATTAAGCTTTAATCATACCAAGTTTTTTTAAGATTTGTCAACTCTTTCTATCCTATTAGAATAGGTCCGAGACCACAAATTGTCGTCCCTTGATTTTCGTTGTTCACGAATATAGTCCCTAGTGTTAACAGTGGGTTACTTGCCAATAATTTTTATACCCCTTCCAAATTTATTTCTCCGAGTTTAATGCCTCAAATTGTAAGTAGGGGGGTGAAATTACACTGTAAAAAAATTTGGGTCCAGAATTTTACAGGAAAGTAGTGATTTGGTCCAGCTGAAAAAGGTTAAAAATTAGCACTTCGGAAGCTGTCAAAAGATTTCAAGACACCCTAAACACAAAATTGTCCATATTTTGAGTTAGAGGCGATGAAGTTTTCTATAATTTTGATATAATTTGTCCTAAAAGTAGTACAACACACTGTAAAAGTTTCATTGGGAAAGCGCAGGTGGGATTTTTTTTATTTTCATTTATGTTCTAAAAGAAATGCACTACGAATTAATTGTGTTCTCGGACCTAAGAGGTGAAGTCTGTAAATATAGAATCTGAACTTTGGCAACTTCCCTAAATGATTTGGTGGTGTCACTTTGTCAAATAGCATGAAACTAAAGGATTTAAACTTTTATTTTATAGAATTTCTGCAAAAATGACCAATTTTGGCATTTTATGGTCAAAATAGGCATTTCAAGGCTTTTTCAATATTGATGCATTCATGGCATCCTGACTTTCTATCTGACAGGTTTTCATGTGTGAATACTTGTGTTTATGTGCCTTCATCTAGTACTTTTACTTGTTTATGAACTCAGAATCTACAGAAAAGAAGGTTATTTCAGACAATATGTAC
>NW_027269125.1:0-46565 GCF_963676685.1 Mytilus edulis
TGGTTATTTCAATCAAAGTTTTTTGTCCCCAAAGTGTTCAAGGCGATATAAAGGCATGCTGTTTCCGGCAGGGTAAACAAGTTTGTGATAAGGTCAGTTAAGTTGCTCAAGTTGATAAGGTCTTCTGATAAAGTTTGGGTAATGTCAGTTTTAAGGAATTAAATGATATGCGCTATACCCCATTTTCATATTGATCTTATTTTTACTTTTTCTCTGAGTTGTGGTCTGTTGATTTTGGGGGAAAAAAGGACAAAAGAAACTGGAGGAACATTAGAACTCATAAGTCATTGTAAGTCAAAGATAAACTGATGCATCCTGATAAAAAGTAAAGGACCTAAAGGCATACAAAGCCCAACATAGAAAACAATACACTATGAAACCACACCAAAAAAATGCGGTGACCTTCGGTGCTCTGGAAGGATAATTAAACAGATCCTGCTCTACATGATTATAGCTTTGTTAAAATTTAAAGTTTATGTGGAAGTCAATAACATTAGTTGCAGTTGTCAGTTGTTTGCAGGTGCCCAGCACATTCAGTTTTTCAGTAAAGATATTTTGGCCTTGTCCACACATTCCTGGTCTGTTTACTTGTCAACATTTACTGAATTTATGTTTTTAAGTTCATGATAATGTCTGGTTTTAAATGGTAAAAATTGGTAATTGATATTTGGATCTTTGAATTATAGTTTGATGAATAGTGTGTTTAAATTTCAACATTTGTATGTTACTATAAAAAGAATAGGCGATACATTTCTGTAGATACGTCAACAGCTTATGTACTAGTATTAATTGGTAATCTTTACAAGTCACTCCAGTCAAATCCAACATGCAAGGTGCATGGTTTTAAATTAGATACAATGGAAGAATAAAGATGGAGAAATAGTTTTTTTAAATAAGGACAAGTGGTATGATTGTGATTATGACTTTAGACCAATGTTTAAATGATGTGGATGTACAATATAAGCAACTATAGGTTACCTTCAATTATGAGTAAAACCCATACTGACAGTTTGGCATACAAAAAAATAAACATCAATTTATTTACCAATTCAAACAATCTCCCATGTCCTCACTTGGAATAGACACACTCTGGCCTTCGTAAGTCTTGTATGATTTTTAACTTTAGTTTCTTGTGTATAATTCATAGTTTAGTATGACACCCATTATCACTGTACTATTATACATATTTTTTAAGGAGCCAGCTAAAGACCGCCTTCGGGTGCGGTGAGTTTCTCGCTACATTGAAGACCCATTGGTGGCCTTTGTCTACTCTATTGTCGGTTTGTTGTCCCTTTTGACACATTCCCCATTTCCTTTCTCAAATTTACATAAAAAGTATGGCAAGTAAAATGTTTGTAAACCCTCAACACCTGGAGAGTTTTGATTTAGTGAACTACTACAGATTGCCTGATTGGTACCAAGCACAAAAACAAATTAAAAAATCAGAGTCATTCATGGTCATTACGCATAAAATAGATACAAGAAGATGTGGTATGATTGCCATTGAGTCAACTCTCAATTGAAGTCGTAATTCATGACAGAATTTGTAAAAGTAAGCCATTATATGTCAAACATGTAACTGATTTTAATAACCAAAGTTTGAACATTGATGACACATTTTCAGGTTATAATATTTAGTAAGTCCATTTAAGTTTTCTTTTGAGGTGAATGTACTTACTAATTGTATCCTGATGAATACAGGGTATTTCTAATATAATGTAGATTAGCATTCGTTTTTCCTTAGCTGAAGCAATATAACATAGAGTTCTTGTAGTATTCCTCTTACCTGTAGATATGAATATTATAGTACTTGTTTATTTGTTTTTGTTGCCAGTAAACCACACAACATAGTATTGCTTATGCTATTTTCCTATTACTCTTTTAACAGAATAGTTGCTTCTTCAATTTGCATGCAGATTATATAGCAAAGTGTTATACGTTCTCCTATTTATTTGTATTGTAGTCCTGTAATATTATGTTGTCATTTCAATGTTATATTTAACATTGCCATTAAAGTGCGAGGTTTGGCATGCCACAAATAGTTATCAAAGGTACCAGGATTATAATTTAGTATGCCAGACGCGCGTTTGTCGTCTACATAAGACAAAACCAGGTTCAACCCACCATTTAAGTCAGGAAATTGGTCCTTTGTTAAATTATAGTTCGTTTCTATGTGTGTATATTTATTCTGGTTAATGACTGGCTGTAAATTTAGTTGCACATCAAATACATGTACATGTACAAGTTGCTCCCTTTTTATTTTTATCCTTTTTTCTTATTCATTTAGTGAAACATATTCCATGTCATGTATACTGCGATGATGCTGGAGAGGTGTAAGAAAAACAAATATTTATCAGTTTATTTTTTACTTATTTGTTAGTTCAGTTAACTTTAAATTATTTCATGATTTACTGCTTTGCTTTATTTTTGATTTTGATTTTCCTTTAAGAACAGTATTGCATAACAACATAATTTGGTTTAAATTTAAAATTCCGGTACACATGGTACAGTTCATTTATATTTGTACCTTTTATTTAATTATAATGCAATAACATTTATATTTAATTTCCCAAAAGCATATACACATAAGATAAACTTTTAACAGACCCCTTTTTCTATATTCATAATTCAATTAAAAATTAAAAGAAATCTCTGCTTTTGCTTCAAGTTTTTAGAACTTTTGAATATTTATTAAGAAAAAATATCACAAACTCCTTTTGCCATAAATGTGAATTGTTTAATACCATATTGCATTTAAGATTTTTCTTTAGTTTTATTTTTACTTTATTCTTTATTTTTTAAATCCATTTCGGGCTTTTGGATGTTTGAATGTCTCTTAATTTAAAGCCAGCAGTAGAACTTGTACATCTGATATAGGTTTTTAATCTAGAAAGATGATATAATAAAAATGTTTATATTTTGTTCACATCAAATAATGTTTTATTGCTTAGATATCAATATTTAATCAACTGTCTACATTTTCAATTTGTAATGTACATAGATTGGATAAAATTGTAAAAAAAGGTGCTTTTCTAAATGTGACACGAGTTCTGCTGATGAATCAACAACCGATTATATCCTTTCTATTGTTGGATCGCTAGAGGGCGCTGCAAGGGTACTGCAGTGTATCCACCAATAAAACCGGTGGACGTGTTTATTTCTATCTTTTTTATTTTATTTTAAGTGAAATACATACTCTCAGTCTGACTCTGATTAGTTTTTTGTATATCAATTTTTTGGTTTGAAATCATTTATTCATTGTTGGCCAAAATTAAAAAAATGTTAATTTTAAGGCTGTTGTTTTCATCAGATTTTTTTTATTGGAATTGTTACCTTAAAAGGGCTATCATGTCATAAAATGTAACCTTTTTTTCGCAGGTCATTTAAAAAACCCTGATAGTTTACTATTTACATACTGTCTAGTATAAGCAGCATTCAACCACAGGATCTCTAGCATATTTGTTAACTCTCCGCTCTTAACAATTAAATTTAATGAATATAATATGTTCATGTTTAAATATTTAATTGCCTGGCCTCTGGAGGAAGTTCCTCTCTCTTATAAGATTTATAAATTTTGAAGTTTTTATAAACCTGGAAGAACATGCATGAACAAATGCAATGCAATATTCAATCATTTCATATCTATTTTTGTGTAATCAAAATTTATTAAAAATATAAAAAAGAAGATGTGGCATGATTGCCAATGAGACAACTATCCACAAAAGACCAAAATGACACAGACATTAACAACTATAGGTCACCGTACGGCCTTCAACAATGAGCAAAGTCCATACCGCATAGTCAGCTACACTAGGCCCCGATAAGACAATGTAAAACAATTCAAACGAGAAAAAGTTAACTTGATATTTATTATTTACTAACGATTTAAGGAAACCCCGAAATATTTTAAACTGTACTGTAATCATGCATCAATTTTAGTTTTAGCTTACTGAACTTGCACTTCCCTGTACGTTGCGTGGACTTTGTTATCTCCCTTTGGTCTCCGCTTCGCCACGAATAATCTGACACAATTGCGTATCCGGGAATTTCATGATCTATAATTAATAAATAAGATCCAGAAAATGGTTTTACTTGATATTGTATACCCCTCCGTACGTTACCAAACCTATTTAAGAAATGATTTGGGATTTTCCGTAGACCTACGTAAATTTTCCAAAAAATATTTCAACTTCCATCGTTGTTTTAGCATACTTTTAAAACACTTCATAAATAGGTATACATAATAATGAAGCTTATTCATTCAAGATTTGGATCCTACAAGTTTTATTTAAGTACGAGTTTCAATAAGACTATACGAGGTAAAAAAAAACCACGAGGTGTGCACGTTCACAAGAAAACGGTAAACTTTGGCCTTTTATCGCGTGACCAATGTCTTGAACTTAGACGCCATTAAATCGTTTGCCGTTCAACTGAAAGATGTGTGAACTAAAGACATAATAAATAAAATAGTCAAAATATGGGTACAGCAGTCATCATCGTGTAATAATTTTAAAAGGAACAATTTATCAGAACACAAAAACAACTATCTACAAATAAAGGCAACAGTAGTATACCGCTGTTCAAAACTCATAAATCCATGGACAAAAAACAAAATCGGGGTAACAAACTAGAACTGAGGGGAAACGCACCAAACATAAGAGGAGAACAACGACACAACACTGCAATGTAACACACACAGAAACGGACCAAGCATCAGACAAAATCCCACGAGAATAACAAATATAACATCAAAACCAAATACATGAATTTGGGATAGACAAGTACCGTGACACGTCTTATCGCAATGTGAATTTACACTCAAAATAAGAGAAAACAAACGACGCAACGTTAAAATGTAACACACACAGAAACGAACTATAATATAACAATGGCCATATTCCTGACTTGGTACAGGACATTTTTGAAGGACAAAATGGTGGGTTGAACCTGGTTTTGTGGCATGCCAAACCCTCGCACTTTAATGGCAATGTTAAATATAACATTGAAATGACAACATAATATTACAGGACTACAATACAAATAAATAGGAAAACGTGTTAGACAAAGGAACACATGATTAATGGATAACAAAAAGCATCAGGTTTAAAATTAATACGCCAAAAACGCGCCTCGTCCACACAAGACTCACCAGTGACGCCCCAGATATAAAAGATCGAAAGTGAAAAAAAGTACAAAGTTGTACAGCACTGAAGATCAAAAGTTGAAAAAGGTTGTGTCAAATACGGCTATGCTTTTAAGCTTGGGATAAGAACATCCTTATCATTTAGAACAATTAATGCTATTGCAAACCGAGTAAATTTTGTTAAATGAATATAATAGATATACATAATGAAACTGAAGTATTAACTAATTACAGAAAACAAACACGAATACATAATGCAAAGACCAAACACATTCATTGATTCGCGTGTCTGACGTCAGAAAATTGTATACGTCACATATTTTTGTCGTTCAATGATTATACAAAGAATTTTAAAATTTCACATTTCAAATTTGTGATCAATTCCTCCAATAATCGAAATGACTCCCTTCATGAGGACTGGTGGGATTAAAATTAGAACTAGAACATCCTTAACTACAGAATCATGAACATTTCTGATGTGTTTAAGAAAGGTTCGTTTTGTTTAATCTTTTGTCTTCTCTTAAAGTTTATTTCAAAAGGGCCGAAGGAATCCAAAGGCATATACAAACTCGTTTAGAAAAACGAAAAATGCCATTGCAAACATAAATAGTAATGAAACGACAAACAACAAAGAAAACTAAGGAACCCTACCAAAAACCTTGAGGTGATCGCAGGTGCTCTGGAAGGGTAAAAAGATACAGTTGAATATGTGTCACTAGATTAATTATTTTCTGTTGATAAGTTTTGTGTCTTTTTGGCCTTGGTGTCTTAGGCAGTCAACTGGTTTCATATGACTGTTTCACTGCCTCTTTTTATATTGCTAGACTGTTGTTTTTTCCTCTTTTAATCAGTTCGAATGTCCCTTTGGTATTGTTCGCATTTCTTTAACTCGAACGAATTAATCATTGAACAGATTTTTTCCCAATCTTTTTCTTGTATTATTGCATTGATTATTACGGTTAAACAAAGTTTCGTCACAAATGCTGCTCAAATATCTTCCGGATATCTGCACTAGTTTTGAGGAGGTGTAAATAAACTCATCAAATAAAGGCAACAGTAGTATACCGCTGTTCAAAACTCATAAATCCATGGACAAAAAACAAAATCGGGGTAACAAACTAAAACCGAGGGAAACGCATTAAATATAAGAGCGATACAACACCGAAACGCAACACACATAGAAACGGACCAAGCAACAGACAAAACACCACGAGAATAACAAATATAACATCAAAACCAAATACATGAATTTGGGATAGACAAGTACCAAAGATAGGATTACATTTTGTATGTACGCAGGGCGTGCGTTTCGTCCACTAAAGACTCATTAGTGACGTCCGAAGCAAAAAAAGTTTAAAAGGCCAAACTAAAGTACGAAATTGGAGAGTAAATTACTCTAATGATCTTCTTTCCTTTATAGATATTTAAGAACACATCATATACTTCTATTTATATTTCAGTTGTATTTCTTCGAACTTACCTTCCTTTAACAATGTTTTACTACCGTATCTATTCAAGATATTCTAATGGAAGTTGTATTTACATCTTTACAATGTTTTGTTGCTTAGTGTGAATTTTGTGAAATTTCAATGGCGTACGCAATAAGTAGCATCCGTCTTGTCAAATGGAATATCAACTACTGACAATCTTTCAAGTGTTGATGGTAAAAACATGCAGAGGGCGGTTGAGGCTCCGAAAAATGTTTCAACAGTTGAATGGTTTAAATGGTATCATTAATTGACAAAGAGACTCCGATATAATAAGGTAAAACTGTGTTAACTCATAGACAATTGAAATTAAGATAAAAAGTGGATACTTTCAGCTTTTTTTTTATATAAATAATAATGAACAGTATACATCTGTTTGACGAGTTAATGTGCCTTCTTTAAAATACAGATGACTATAAACATTATTATATCTATTAGTTTTGTTCACACTTCGTTGTCAATATATTGGAATTGTATGCGACTGTCATACAAGTGAGAGGTTAAGCTAGCTATACAATCAGGTTTTATCCACCATTTCTACATAAATAAAATAAAGTACCGAATCGGAAATGTTTAAAGCTGTTATTAGTTTGAGCTTTTGATTTTGCTTATGAGCTCTCCGTTTACAATTTCCCTACGAGTTCGGTATTTTTGTAAAAACAAATCATCACATCAAACAAATGGATAGCAACTGTCATATTCCTGACTTGGACAGGCAAGTACTGAGTGAATTAAATTAGGCTTACACTTTGAAATAAACTGCGCCTCCAATTTCTTGGATAAATGGAAATAATACACTAACTTGTAAATATGATAAAAACAGATTGTATATAAAATGTAAACTATACTAAGTACTTTCATTCCATGTCTTCACATCATACTTTTACGAAAGTAAATGCCATATTAAGGGGTCACTGTAGAATGCAGTGAAATAAAATTAAGAAAAATCTCTGTAAAAGCCTTTATGCATGCAAAATGTAATGTTTTTAGATATATAGGAAAATAAAATCCGACATTCCAACGCGTTCGGTTTTTGTTCGAGAAATTATTAAAACGGCGATATTTATAAACAAGTTGAATAAAAGAAGGGTACTTTAACTAATATACCTAAGTAAAATTGATCATTTTGTGTTTGCGTAGACAGAAGCCGGGTCTTGTTGCGCTATATTTCGAATCAACAAATCACTCCATGAGTGATTATAAATACATACCGTTATCCCATTGAGAAACATTCAAGCCGTATGGAAAAAATGACATTCTCATACCCGGTTTTATCAGCTTGTCGGAAGAAAGACCTGTAGCAATACTGTTTCTGTTTTCAAATCACCCTTGAAGTTATAACTGGTAAACATTCAACTTTTTTAACACTTGAATAAATACAAAAGGTATTGTTAATGTCATTCTTAATTGAAAAATTGCTTTTGGTTAACGTTCAGTGGAAAACATTTCATTCATTTTCAAGACGAGCAAAAATTAACAATTAATCCAATAGGTACTTCCTGTAATAGAGGCCGTCCGGTGTGAAGGTCGGGGATATTTAGACTGCCACTGAACAATGAGAATAAAGATAGAGAAATGTGTTTTGCCTTGTATCAAGCCACCTACGGACCATTAATAGAGTTGTTAGAATGGTTCTTATTGTACAGAGAGTGTTGCAATCTAAACGAAGGATCGATTATAACGTACCCATCCTCGCGGGACGTGGCTGTTTTGTTGTAAATCCCAAAGCCAACCAAACAGCATATGTTGGCAAGGAATTTCCTGACGGTTTGTTGAAGAGGAGGGGCCTTGTCGAGGAAGATTTTTCATTACTAGAACATGTCCTAAGTTGATATAAAAATAACAAATAAGGTCCCTTTAACAAGCAAAGAACATTCGCAATGTGTTTATGGACAGAGAGACAATCTATAAGAGTATGTGGAGTATGCTGATAGTGTTCGTAAACATAGATCAATGATTTAAGAACTATTCATAGTATTCATCTGTTAGTACTTTATTTGGCTTTTTTTAAAACTTTTTTGGATTCGAGCGTCACTGATGAGTCTTTTGTAGACGAAACGCGCGTCTGGCGTATATACAAAATTAGTCCTGGTATCTATGATGAGTTTATTCATAATGTTTTAAAATTGCAAAAGCTTGAAGGTTGTATGCGACCGGTCGCTTTTAGTCGGTTAATGCAGATGTCCATCATATATCAAGAGTAAGCGTTTTGTATATGAACGTGACGTCACACAATGTTTAAAAAATGTTTGCAATTATAACATTTCGATTCCCACATATCTTCATGCTTTAAAGTAGTTTGAATGACATCGCAAATTTTCCATGTCATGCGTATCAAAAGCCTAGCGGATGATGTGCACTTATACATGAACAGAAAAAATTACATTCGCCTATTGAAATGGAAGTTTTTAAAACATAGTTGCAAAGTGGATTGGTAGTACCCAAAAGCGCAATTCAAGGCTATAATGTTTGAAGACGGAGTTCCAATATGAGCACAGTGCTATTGAGAGGTGTTTAGACGTTTTGAAGTCAGGTTTCCGAGGTATCAATTCTAGTGTAGGAACATTGTCGTACACCCCAGTATTAGATGGCGTGACATTGTTGTAGCTTGTTGTTCTGCATAATATGTGTATTGACAATAGAACTACATTGACACCAGGAAACGATAATCCTAGAGATCATGGAAACATTTGTGGGCAGCAATATGCCTGAAATTAAAACGACGGTGTAGTTATGCGTACGAGGTTGAATAATGACAGATTCAACAACTAATATAATAAAACAAAGTATTTCTTTTACTTCTTTTTTAAAATCACTTGTGGTTTGTTCCTGGGAACTTTTCATGCAGTCTGAAACTTATGTCATTGGCGGTCAACAGATAAGATAGCTTATATTTTTTTCTAATGTAAGTGTATTCTTCTTAACTTCGTCTTTCCTTTTCAATAATGAACGCTGCTTTCGAAAACTGAATCGGCTGCTTTGAAATGTCATCTTCAATAGATGAACCAATTTGGGGTAAAATTTCTAGTAGTCGAGTTCGAGGTACCAAGACCTTGTTGATAAATTTTCCGTATCAACTTCCCAAATAATATATGATGGTCTTGATGTTTAGATTCTGCGTACTGATGTTGTTTATCATCTTAACAACGTGATAAATATTGTTCTTTCATTTGTCTTTGTTCTTTTATCAATATAACTTTTACTGTTGGATTGTTTTATGTGATATCCATTTTACGTGACCCGGTACTTAAACATCCCGTCAATTGTGTTTGTATTATTTTCATTTTTTGCTGGTGTGTTTTGTATATATGCGACTTTTTGTGTTTCTTTGGTTCTTAAAACGTGACTCTGTACTTTAAAATATCCCGTCAGTATGATATTGTTCTATCATATGTCATTATGATATATTTCTTTTATGAATTAGAAAATACGTTGAACCACAAAATTCAAAATTATTCATTTGCGTAGTGGAATGAACTATTTGTAGATCCTTATAAATTCTATATAACTTTTGGGCTATTTAAATATCGATCTATTTCTGAAATTAATTCTTACATACTTTTGATTTTTTAACCCTGCATGCTAACATTGCCCATGTGAAATTTTAAAATTGTATGTATATACATTGAACGACAAATATACGAATATAGTCCCTAGTGTTGACAGTGAGTTACTTGCCATTATTTTTTTACCCCTTCCAAAGTATTTCTCCATGTTTAATGCCTCAAATTGCTATCAGGGGGGGGTGAAATTACACTAAAAAATGTGGGTCCCGAAGTTTTAAGGAAAGTAGTGATTTGGTCCACATGAAAAAGGTTGAAAATTAGCATTTTGGAAGCTGTCAAAAGATTTCAAGACGCCCTAGACTTAAAATTGTCCACATTTTGAGTTAGAGCCGATGAACTTTTCTATAATTTTGATATAATTTGTCCCAAAAGTAGTACAACACACTGTAAATATTCATAAAGAAAGCGCAGGTGGGATTTTTTAAATTTTCATTTATGTTCTAAAGAAATGCACTACGAAATAATTGTGGTCTCGGACCATCTATTATGTCTGTTTAGTTCACGCATCATTGTAAATATAACAGAATTTGATGAGACTGTCATCAAAGTGAGAGGTTTAGCGCTTGAAAACAGGTTTAATCCACCATTTCCTACATTTGAAAATACCTGTACCAAGTGTGATTGTGGACTTTCCGATTAGATTTTCCTCTTATTTTGACTAACAATGTATGAATAAGGTTCTTGTATTGTAAATCCTGTCATAATTGTCCCTGTGGCAACAGAAGAAAGTAGCAAAATGCATCATCAAAGGCTTGAAAGTATTTTTTGAGTTCAGTATTTTTGTGATCTTACTTTTTACTAGCACTGCTGATTGATGCTTCTGAAATGGTAGGTTACATTTCAGTAAATTCATGACAATCATTTGACTAGACATGCATGAAAAGAAAAACTTTCTATTGACACCTACATGCTGGTGATAAATGTATCAAATAGTTGAAACGAAAACAGATGTCTTTTAGATCTGTATTAAATATTTGGAAAGGACAACCATATAAAACGGGAAGTAGTTACCTCCTGGTCACAATTTGAACAAACTTAGTTGTCTTAGATGCATGATTATTTATTTTTTATTAGTTGTTAGTGGCAGTGAACTAGCTGTCAGTACCTGGGAGTACTTTCAAATCAGTACTTAGTGTCTATTTGTTGTTGGGATATACAAGTACCTGGTCACGTCCACTCTGTGTTTTAGTTCAATGCATTTCTATTTATATCCATCTGATAAGTTAATCCTTTTTCAACTGCATTGACTTTGCTCATTGTTTAAGGCCGTATGGTGACCTATAGTTAGTTTCATCGTCAGTGGTCATTGTGGGGTATTGTCTCATAAGCAGTCATAGGAGTCATTTTACATCCTTTTTTTTATAATTAGAGAATAAATAACATGTGTTCTATCACATGACATGTGCTTAACTGAAATACTTCTATTTCAGAATAATTCGATTTTCTTCTATTGAATTTTTAACTGTCGTGTATCATTTATCAGTACATTTTCAACAGTATTCATAGTTTCACCATTGTCAAATCGCGAAGATATAGGGTTAGATTATTTTCTGTCTTTTGTTTAACTGTGTCAATCTTATTTACTTATGTGTAAATTGTGTTCAATTTATCACATGAAACTAAATAAATCGTAATTTCGTGGACTATGTTTTGCCACAGACGGAAAATGTGATGCTTAATTGTTTAATGAATCTTCCGCTGGTTCAAATCAAAGATAATTTGTATTGATTATTCCTTTCATCAATGTCTATTGTATTACATGTACGTAATCGATCCCTTCTTCCGGATACTGCTGTTTTTTTTAGTAAAAATATACTATTATTTTTTCCATCTTTTATTGCGTAACATTTCTGTGATCGTAATGGTGATTATCCTTTACGCTAAATTAACGTAAATTTTATTTCTCGTCTGTTGAATGATTTCTTTCATTTTCATCTCTTTCAAATTTGTAAAAGAATACGGAATAAAGTTTGGCGCCAGTTAAATTACCATGACCAGTATTTAAGAGATGATGAATATATTTTGTATAATTTTCTCGACCAGTTTGTTTAATATAGTGCAAAACTGTAGTAAGTGCCTCATCGTCAATTAACATAGGACTTTTTAAAGCATTTAATAAGTATTTGCGAACCTCTTTCGCATCAACATTTCTGACAGTAGAACCTTGGACGTCTAGAAAAAGGAGCAATTAACACGATTTTGAATTGATGTATTCAAAGAAATGTCTTTGATGATTTCAACATTTCAGATTTTCTGCAAACCGTTTGCCAGATATCAGCCATAGGGACACCAGGGGGAGAAAGATTTAACGATTTTGTTTCTTTTCTCGGTGTATAAATGCTGCCCTCTTGAATTTTAAAGTCAAGATTAAGTTTTGTTTATCTTACTGCTAATTCTGGTGGGTTTTTGAACTCTTTCCATGATGATTCGTACGTGTAATTCTTGGAACAACTTTGGAGGATAGCCAGAAAAACTAGATGTGTCAAAAAGTTGAAAAATCTGCAATTTCTATAACACAAATGGACACAAACATGACGGTAGTCTTATATATCATAAATCAGCTCAAAATCTAGAGGCGTATAGCAAAAAAGTCTGTATAACTGTGATTTTTCAACAATTTTCAAAGTTGTAAAGCCTTAATTTTGGCAAAAATTAGCTGAGCGGATCAAAACTTAAACCTGATCTGAAACTCATCATGAGTAACTCACAAACCAAAAATCAGCCCAATATCTGAAAGCGTTTAGAAAAAAGTTTGTTTACTGTGATTTTCAACAATTTATCAAATTCCATAGCTCTTAATTTCAGCAAAAATTAGCAGAGCGGAGCGAAACTTCAACTTGATCTGCAACTCATCCTGGTTAACTCACATACCAAAAATCAGCCCAATATCAGAAGGCGTTTAGAATAAAAGGTCCATATAACTGTGATTTTCAACAATTTATCAAAGTCTAAAGCCCAAAATTTCGGCAAAAATTAGCGGAGCGGAACGAAACTTAAACTTGATATGTAACTCATCATGGTTAACTCGCATACCAAAAATCCGCCCAATATCTGAAGGCGTTTAGAAAAAAACTCCGTATAATGGTTTGTTGTGGAATGACGGAATTTCGGGATTACGGAATTTCGGACAAGGGTAAAACTATATGGCATCGACAACTTCGTTGCGGGGCCATAAAAAACTTGGGACAAAGAATATTCTTGCTGCCATCATAGTATGATGATGGTTTTTTCGTATTGCCTCGTTGTCCTTTAAAATCCATAATAAATGTACGACATAGATTCTGCAAGATTATAAAAATCGTCGGGGTCGGTACCTATATTTTATTCAATTTTGATAAGATTCACCTGTAAACACAGACTACCCGGAAATGCACGAATTTTTACCACTAATTGGTGGTTTGAACCTCGCCTTGCCACATCCTTTGTTGTTCTGAACCCCATAGATGGGTCCAATAGACATATTATAGACCAGCAAAAACAAATCAGCTTGATATGTCCAGGTCGGAATATGAACTCGCCAAATTTTCGTGAAAAAATCGTCATCATGATTGCGAATTTTCTAATGGTCGTTTAAAGACTCCACCCTAGTGTCAATTAAATCGTCATAAACTGAAAAAAGGAAACATGTACTGCTGAAGACGTATCCTATACAAAAGAGGGGCGAACGATACCAGAGGGACATTCAAAGTCATATATCGACTTAGTTAAATTGTCGTTACTTTAAAAGCATGCAAGTGTTAACTCAAATTAAAACAACAACGACGGGGAAAAAGTTAGATAGTTGAAAGTCTGTAAATGAAAGTCTTACTGACTATAGAATGGTGAACGCATAGCTATCTTGATCAGTTAGAATGATATTTTTTTGAAACGTAAGACATATATAGTCTAAAAAAAAGTAAAATCACAAAAAAAAACTGAACTTAGAGGAAAATCAATTCGGAAAGTCCATAATCACATGGCAAAATCAAATAACAAAACGCATCAACAACGAATGGACAAGAACTGTCATATTCCTGACTTGGTACAGGCATTTTCAAATGTAGAAACTGGTTCTATAGCGCTATCCCTCTCATTTTATTGAGTCGCATCAATTTCCGTTATATTTACATTGATGCGTTAAATAAACAGACACAATAAATATAATAGTCAAAATATGGGTACATCAGTCATCATCGTATAACAATTTCAAAAGGAACAATTTAACAGAACACAAAAACATCTACTATCTACGAACACATTCATTGATTTGAGTGTCTGACGTCAGACAGGGTTAAAAAATCTAAAGTATGTAAGAATAAATTTCAGAAATAGACCGAGATTTTAACTAGTCCAAAAGTTATATATATAGAATTTATAAGAATCCAAAAATAGTTAATTTTACTACGCGATTGAATGATTTTGACGTTTGTGGTTCAACGTATATTGTAATTCATAATAGAAATATATCATAATGACATATAATAGAACAATATCATACTGACGGTATCTTTTAAAGTACAGAGTCACGTTATAAGAACAAAAGAAATACAAAAAGTCGCATATACAAAACAAACCACCAAAAAATGAAAGCCAATACAAACACATTGACGAGATGTATTAGTACCGAGCCACGTCAAAGGGATATCACATTCAACAGTAAAAGTAATTTTAATAATAGAACAAAGACAAATGAAAGAACTATTAAACAAGTTGTTAAGATGATAAACAACATCAGTACGCAGACTCTATACATCAAGACCATCGTGTATTATGTAAGAAGTTGATACGGAATATTTATCAACAAGGTCTTGGTAGCTTCCGATGAACTTTTTTAGAAAAAGGACGAGACGTTCTTTGACATACCCCTTGTTCATCAACTTTCTACTCAGACACTGATGACGTTTTACAAAGTCTGAGTAGGAGCTGCAAGCTCTTGAATATCGAATAAGGTGGGAAATATATATCCAAAATAGACTTGTTGAATAGAATTACTTACATGTTCCGAGATGGACATCAATGCGAACATTGAATCCGAAGTATAGCTTACAGCTGACAGAATGTTGTTGTTGTAGGTGTATGGTGCCATGGCGTCAGTTGTCTGTTTTACTACAGGATGTAAAGCACCTCCTATGTATTCTCTCATCGTGTTTGTCAACAGACTATTGTAATCAAGGGCTGAATTCTATATCAGACTATTGAAGTCAAGGACTGAATTCCGACAAAACTTGGCATACTCCGAATAATACTCGTGGACCATTTTAGTTGTTTCAGATAGTCTATCAAAGCAGTATCTGGTTTAATCCGTTATATGCTCCGGTGTTTCCATGGTAACATCTAGGAAGGTGTCCATATATCCTGCTGTAAGTCCTGGCATAGCTTGAATGTATTTTTTTTTAAATCTAAGACACATTAAGATTTATAAATTAAACTTGTTCACTAGAGTTGTTTATATGTTTCGAGATAGATATCATTGCGAACAATGCGAACATTGAATCGGAAGTGAAAATTGAAGCTGACGTGGTTGTTGTATGTGTATGTTGTTGCATCAGTTGTCTGTCGTAATCCAGGATGTACAGTACTCTATGTCTTCTTTAATCATATTTGTAAGCAGAGTATTGTAGCAACAGGCTAAATTCCAGTAAAATTTTGCCTGGTCCAATTTATATTCATGGGATTTGATATATGTGCCTGATAGGACTTCAAATACTTTTCTGGAGTACTCAGGTTTATGCTCCTGCGTTTTCAAGATTACATCTAGGAATGTGTCCATATATCTTTCTGTAAGTCCTGACGTGACCTGTTGTTGTGTGTTGTCTATCTCTGTAACTTCCATTAGTAAGTTGGTGTGGATCCTCTGTGATAATGTGGACATGTCGTAAACATGTTTGGTTAAACATTCTAAAAATAACCATCACGTGCATGTTTTTGTTTTTCTAATAATCCGTGTATATTGAAATGGCTCTATAAAGTGTGATTTAATATTAATAAGACTATGGTCACTTTCTTTGTTTCAAGGCAAAGTCCAGACATATTGGCGAAAGATATCAAACTCATAGAACGAAAATTGACTGACAACGCCTTGGCTTAAAAGAAGGAAAAAAAAAACATTAGACATATAATAATAATACACAAGACTAGACTTCAGAGACACGAATACCACCAAAAACTCGGGGTGATCTGAGACGGATGCTCCGGAAGGGTAAGCAGATCCTGCTCTACAGATTGTACTTATGGTCATCTTTAAAATTTGGGCAAATAGCATTTTGTTCCCGGAAATAACAAATCTGCAATTGATACAAACCATATTCGCAAGCTGCATATCTGCTTGCTTACCTTAAATGTCGATCATGGCATAAACCTTTTCACAACCAATCAAGACTTTTGTGTTGGAGATATTAAACTGTTTAAATAAGACCTGAATATACAGACTTACCTTTATTCTTTATAGACATCAACCCCATTATGAACTTTATTTGGATTTTTAATTTTCTACTCTAAGGGCATCACATCAGTTTTGTTCTGAGTTTATATTTTAACTGTCGATTTGAAAATTTGACAGGGTTGAGCAAACAACAACAAGACTTAATAATTGACAGACATTCTCCAGGACTCCTTTCAAACATTTTGGATATTATCTATTGCACAAAGACGTATTCATCAGGACAATTTATGAGATCGCATGGAAAACAAATGTAGCATTACACAGTGGAATAGCTCCCTAGAGATTCCAAATATCTTCAAGGATGAACACAGCTTTGAGTAAGTAAACTGTATGATACCAAATGTCTTCGAAAAGCGAATAGCGTTACAAGTTAAATTTTACGTGCATAATATACTGGCTGTAAACATTAGTCCACTGCACTCCTCTATCATTCTTGTTGTCGAATGTAAAACCTTTCCCCCCATTAATAAATACATTTAAAACTGGATTTTATTCAACTATCCACTTAAATTATTAAAAACTTGACAAAAAATCATTGAAAATATTGAAATTAAACCTTTCCTTAGTACTTTATAACAACTTATGGTGTCATAGATTTCCGGTCTGGAGAATCAGGATTTTTTTTTCTATGGGTATACTGCAGGATTACAGTAAAACTTATTAAAATCTACCGCCAAATCTTTTCCACAACTATCTGCTTGACCACAATATTTTTTGATATTTTGTTGTGTATCTACATTGTGATTTATCTGGATTAATAACTAGCCAAATCTCTTACATTAATGACAGTCGAATAAAATTTTGTTTAAGTTGACAAATAAAATTGAAAATGGATATGGGGAATGTGTCAAAGAGACAACAACCCTACAATAGAGCAGCAAACAGACGAAGACCAACAATGGGTCTTCAATGCAGCGAGAAACTCCCGCACCCGGAGGTGTCCTTCAGGTGGCCCCTTAACAAATATATATACTGTTCAGTGATAATGGACGTCATAATAAACTCCTTATTATACACACAAGAAACTAAAATAAAAATCATAAAAGACAAACAAAGGCCAAAGGCTCCTGACTTGGGACAGGCGAAAAATTGCGGCGGGGTTAAACATGTTTTTGAAATCTCAACCCCCTATACCTCTAACCAATGTAGAATAAAACAAACGCACAACAATACGTTTAGTAAAATTCAGTTTAAGAGAAGTCAGAGTCCGATGTTAGAATATGGAACAAAAGAAAATAAACAAAATGACAATAATACATAAATAACAACAGACTACTACGTTACTCTAGAGCTAGCTCAAAGTACGTTGATTTTGTTGAACGAGGAATAATGTTTTCTCAAAAGTTGCTAAGACAGGGCTATGAATCAATCAAATTAAGGTCATCACTCAAGAATTTTTACGGTCGCCATCATGACCTGATTGGCCATTATGACAAAAGAGTGTCAGAAATCATATCTGATATTCTTCCCCAGTCATAATAACCTCCCATCATTACATAACTGTACAAAGTAATAACACGACGGGTGCCATATACGGTGCAGGAAATGCTTACCCTTCCGGAGCACCTGATTTCACTCCCGGACTTTAGTGGAGTTCGTGTTGTTTCTTATTTATTATTTATAACTGTTGATGTTAATGTCCTTTGGTTTTATGAGTCTTTGTTTGCTCATTGGTTTTGATTGTTATTGTCTTGTAGCAGTTACTGACATGCCAGCTGCAAACCTCAATAAAAACTTTCGTCAATCTTGAAGACATACATCTTTAACTGTTGCAAAAATTCTGAAACTATTTAAAATCAAGGAATGTCTCTCCCTCATGCAAAACCAGTGTCAAACACTACATATATTGATATTTACCTATATTGAAAGACGTGCACAATGTCAAATCGTGCTTTTATCAATTAGTGATTGGATGGAGAGTTTCATTGGTTATATATTTTTTTTAAATAAGATATCCGTGTATATATCCAGGTGGTCGTGTGGTCTAGCGGGACGGCTGCAGTGCAGGCGATTTGGTGTCACGATATCACAGTAGCAAGGGTTCGAATCCCGGCGAGGGAAGAACCAAAAATTTGCGAAAGCAAATTTACAGATCTAACATTGTTGGGTTGATGTTAAGACGAGTTGTATATACATTATGTACACAGCCATGTAACACCATCATTGATGGCGATCCGATGGTTACATCTGTTGTAGGGTTGTCACTGACTCAGACGTACTTATAAATATAATTATTTTCTGTGACTGTATCTTACATTAATTTGTAGGATCAGATAATTTAGCTGATCTGTAACAATAACATCTTCATGCCTTATATATCATGTACTGCAGTACGCCGCTAGATTAAACTGACGTGGAAAGGTAACACACGGCCAGCGAAAGCTATATTTTTTAAGAGCCCAGGTGGTCGTGTGGTCTAGCGGGACGGCTGAAATGCAGGCGATTTGGTGTCACGATATCACAGTAGCATGGGTTCGAATCCCGGCGAGGGAAGAACCAAAAATTTGCGAAAGCAAATTTACAGATCTAGCATTGTTGGGTTGATGTTAAGACGAGTTGTATATACATTATGTACACAGCCATGTAACACCATCATTGATGGCGATCCGATGGTTACATCTGTTGTAGGGTTGTCACTGACTCAGACGTACTTATAAATATAACTATTTTCTGTGACTGTATCTTACATTAATTTGTAGGATCCTTTACTATAGATAATTTAGCTGATCTGTAACAATAACATCTTCATGCCTTATATATCATGTACTGCAGTACGCCGCTAGATTAAACTGACGTGGAAAGGTAACACACGGCCAGCGAAAGCTATATTTTTTAAGAGCCCAGGTGGTCGTGTGGTCTAGCGGGACGTCTGAAATGCAGGCGATTTGGTGTCACGATATCACAGTAGCATGGGTTCGAATCCCGGCGAGGGAAGAACCAAACATTTGCGAAAGCAAATTTACAGATCTAACATTGTTGGGTTGATGTTTAGACGAGTTGTATATATATATATATATATAAATATATTCTTGGTGGAGGATACCTATTACTCCCAATAAGTGGCAGAAGTTAGAGACACACAGATACAGATAAGTACTCATACTACATCTTCCTACATATAAAAATACAAATTCTTTAGTCTTAAAGATATTTGGGATATACCGCTGCTAATGACGAAAGTAAGTTAGTGAATACTTCCATCTATGGCTTCGTATGAAGTTCAATAAGAATTAAACACAAGTTGCTCACCAATCATTGCACTGTATGGTTTGGTTTTGGCACTCGCTTATTACGCTACTAATTGGAACTTTAATTTGAATTTTTTTTTTCTGTGAATCTTAGATATGAAAAAAAATGAATTCTTGCATTTTAAGAAAATACGTCAGTTCCAGAAGTTGTGTCTATATATACAACTGTCAAACTGTTTTTTATTTAAACTTTTCTTCTAAACTGACGAAATAATGCATTGTTCTAGTCTTCAACATTGTAAGCCGTTTGTAATGTTCTTTCCTGTCTATCAAACAGAATCGCCAGTTAACTGGTGATTAGGAAATGAAAACAGAATTTAAACTAATAAAAGCCAACCGGGCGACATCGACCCTTTAGTTGCATGCTGTAACCTGATTATTGTCAAAATAATTTTGAAAACAGTCTCCTTTTCTATTATTATTCTGTATACAATCCTGAATCGTATCATATGATGGTTCCTGCTAGTTGTCACGATACATGCATGTCACAGACAGGCTTACTCCAGGAAATGCACGTGATACTCTTTTACAAGATAAGGAATTAAAGTGGTAAAATTATTTTACAATATTTGCATGCAAGAAGATATTTCTTTATTATTTCAACAATGAAATAGTTTTTCTGTTGTTTTCAAATCTTCTTAGCCTGCAGTAAACGACTTTAAATAAAAAGTGTTTTGGTTAGTTCAAATTCTCTGTTTTGTATCGATTTGATGATGATTGAATGCAATCCAAAATTTGTAAAACATTCTTTACATTTGATAATCAACAATGAGGCATTGCTGTGGCTCTTCAACTTTATAAAATTGCAACAACTTTAAAGGGGTCCATAAGGTCGATGAAATTAACACTTGACTAGTTTCGCGGTTTCAAATCAACTCATCATAGATACCAGGATTACAATTTTATATTTACGGCAGACGCGCGTTTCGTCTACAAAAGACTCATCAGTGACGCTCGAATATAAAAATATTTAAAAGGCCAAATAAAGTACGAAATTGAAGAGCATTGAAGACCAAAAATTCCTAAAAGTTTTGCCAAATACAGCCAAGGTAATCTATTACTGAGGTAGAAAAGCCGTAGTATTTCATAAATTCAAAGTTTTGTTATCAGTTAATTTATTAATAAAAAGGTTTTGTATGTACAGTATATAAGCCTTTGTTTTTGTGTTTTTGCCGTTTATAGAATTGTTCTATTTTTCCATAGTAGTTACAGTGAAATGCAGTGAAGTTTAGCATTTGATAGTTCATTGATAACATTATGACGTATCATAAACAAACAACTTGTAACGTCTCATTTCATTGGCCGAGAGATTCAAATACAAAAAAAATATAGTCAGTGTGCACGTGAAATGACACAGGTGACCGACAATGGAATGTAATATGTTACTACGAACGTAAAAACAAGGATTTGTTAAGTTTACAAACCTTTGGTCAAAAGAATTAAATAAATCTTTTGTTAACTTTAAATAGTGGGGTCGAACTATTATACTGAAATTTTGTATTAAATAATATTCTAAGTTCTTTAAGCCTCGGTCACACCTTACCGGATAGCACGAACGGACACCCAACGGATGAAAATAAAAGTTGTCCGTTGACAAAATTGTTAGTTTAAACAATATTTATTCAGATAAATCAACATTAAACATATTATACAATGAAATAATATTAAGGATTCAGAAACAAGCAATTTGCTTTTACAAATCTTTCTCCCTTTACAGACATAATACACTTATTGAACAATACATAAATATAAATACTGGCATGCTCTGTAATAAATATATGAATATGAAAAAGGTGAAAAAGGAAGAAAAAAAAATTCATGAGAAAAATAAAATAAAAATAATAATAAATAAACGTGAATAATTGTAATTTATACAGTGTGAAATGCTTGGGTTCCTATTGAGCGATGAGGCATTCACATCAAGGGTTAAAACGTTTACTTTTAATAATATATTTTTGCACCAAACTGAATAAAATACTATTTTGCTCATCTGAGAGTACCGTTGATCCAAAAAGCAAAGTTTTTGTGTTTACTTGGACAGGAAGAACTGAAATAGAATCTAATAGTTCATGTCTTAAATTAATGTATATAGGACAAGATAACAGAAAGTGAGTATTAAAAATTGTTATCCGTTTGGAGTCCGTTGATGTACCGACCGAATAAAACGGACACACACCGGATATGCAACGTACGAGAAACGGACACGTACCGGACAGAACGGATTTCGAACGTACATCCAACGGACGAGTACCGCATAAAACGGACACCTAACGGAGGCGAACCGGATAAAACGGATGAACAAGATATACGGGAAAATCAAAGGCGACAATAATAAAACATGTAAATCGCTTAAATATTCAAAATGTTTCTGTGTAACTGGTTTTGGTTTGTTCTTCAAAATTCCGCCAAAGGGCAGTGTTTGACCTGAATAATTGATTGTGAAGACATGCCTATACTCTAAGATCGATTATGAATAATAAGAATTATTGCGGACCTGTTTTTGTATTGTTATGAGTTACAATTTATGACTAAAATTAGCAAAGACCCATCAAAACAACATTTGATACAAAAATTTAACAATACTTTTAGATATTTGGATGATATATTGGCTCTAAATAATGACGACTTCAGTATGTATACTACAGAAATTTATCCTGTAGAACTTACTTTAAATAAAGCTAATGATAACAATGACCACTGCCCTTTCCTCGATCTTGATATCTATATCATAAACGGGAAGCTTAATACAAAAATTTATGATAAAAGAGATGATTTTTCATTTCCTATTGTTAATTATCCATTTTTAGATGGTGACGTTCCCTTGTCACCATCTTATGGTGTTTATATATCTCAACTTGTACGATTCGCTCGTGTATGTAACAATGTATTAGATTTTAGCGAGAGAAATTTATGTATTACTGAAAAATTATTACACCAGGGTTTTCGATATCACAAACTGGTCAAAACATTTACTAAATTTTATCACCGGTATAAGGAAATAATTCGTAAATATAACTCAACATGCAGAAATCTTATACGTTCAGGTATTTCACATCCAAAATTTTATGGAAATATTCTTTATAAAGCACAAAAATGTCAGTATTCTCCTCAGAAACTAACAAAACCTTTAAATAGACTTATTAAAAGGGGATATAGTTACGATACTGTTGTCAGGTCATTAAAGATTGCATATTTTGGATTTAACATTGATTCACTGATAGGGTCTTTGCATCGGAACTAAACACATTTATTTCTAAAAAAACAGTTGTTGGCATGACACGGGTTATGTTCTTCTCATATATTTTATGATAGTATGATACTAAACCCCTAACGGGAGGGATTGTACCTGATTTTCATATGATGAAGACATAATCTTTCAATCAGTTTAATTGAGGTCTGGAGCTGGCATGTCAGTTAACTGCTAGTAGTCTGTTGTTATTTATGTATTATTGTCATTTTATTTATTTTCTTTTGTTACATCTTTTGACATCAGACTCGGACTTCTCTTGAACTGAATTTTAATGTGCGTATTGTTATTCTTTTACTTTTCTACATTGGCTAGAGGTATAGGGGGAGGGTTGAGATCTCATAAACATGTTTAACCCCGCCGCAATTTTGCGCCTGTCCCAAGTCAGGAGCCTCTGGCCTTTGTTAGTCTTGTATGATTTTAAAATTTTAGTTTCTTGTGTATAATTCGGAGTTTAGTATGACGTCCATTATCACTGTACTATTATGCATATTTTAGGGGCCAGCTGAAGGACACCTACGGGTGCGGGAATTCTCGCTACATTGAAGACCCATTGGTTGCCTTCGGCTGTTGTTTGCTCTATGGTCGGGTGGTTGTCGCTTTGACATATTCACCATTTCCTTTCTCAATTTTATTAACCTAAAGAAATCTGACATACCAATAATTGGCATTTCTGACGCAAAATTTTTAATTGGCATTTATCCGTGTCAGATCCGTTTTATCCGTTATACGTTCGGTAGAAGTTCGTTTCTCATCCGTTTTATCCGTTAAACGTCTGGTAGAAGTTCGTTGGTGAATTTATCTTCCAGACCTCCGACGGATGTATAACGGACACGTAACGGATACAAAACGGAAATGAAACGGACGAGTACCGTACAAAACGGACGTTCAACGGACATTTTATCCGTTAGACGTCCGTTGAAAACTATGAAAGAGGGACGAAAGATACCAAAGGGACAGTCAAACTCATAAATCTAAAACAAACTGACAACGCCATGGCTAAAAATGAAAAAGACAAACAGAAAAACAATAGTACACATGACACAACATAGAAAACTAAAGAATAAACAACACGAACCCCACCAAAAACTAGGGTTGATCTCAGGTGCTCCGGAAGCGTAAGCAGATCCTGCTCCACATGTGGCACATGAACATGAACATGCTCAAAATTTTCCACCGGACAGAACGGACGTCGACGGATAAAACGTACGCTTAAGGGCCTACGATACAGTTTTGATCCTGTATTTACAGTTTGATGAAAATTTCCATATAGGCTAGTTTTTGCCTGCTTCAATCAAATATGTAATAAAAAAATATACCTTCATGTGCTACTTTTCGAGTTAAATGAGGTCGAAATTTTGTATATTTGCTCAAAATTCGGATTTGTGGCCGTATTTTCCCTTTCGAAAGAAAGCCATAACTTTTTTGTTTTAAAAGATAAACACAAATTGTTTTTTTGTAGATAATTTGTATTTTTTGTATTTTATAAGTATCCTAAAAAATTATGCCTTTTTCTTTCAGAAATAACTCATATTTATCAAATGGTCATGAATTAAGAAAAAATCGCATTTTTTTGCTGTATATTTATCAAAATTAAAAAAAATCATCTATTTACAGTTTTATAAAATTTGGTCCACATAATCTCCCTGCAAAATGAAACAAAATGTCGTTTTACAAAATAGGGGTCCATGCACTCGTTTTCAAATTAAATCAGTTTGAATGATAAAAAATAGGCGAAAAATGCATCTTTTCCCGATATGTCATAGTTTGACGTCGCGAAAATAACATTTTACGTTAGCAACGTCATTACCTTCTCTGTAACTGTATCGTATGCCCTTAACGGACATGCAACGGATATGGACGGACGTCTAATGGATAAGAACGGACGTCTAACGGACATGAACGGATTGAAAAAAAGTTATCCGTTTGGCGTCCGTTCGAGCTGTCCGGTAAGGTGTGACAGAGGCTTTATGCATGCAGCAACTCAATTATCGTGTACCGCATAATGAGAAATATAAGGATAAAATAAAATGCATGTGCCGCTTTTATACGGATGAATATATGAACCACTTTTAATTTCTTTCATACTGACGATGGGTTATATTTCCTAACAATGTCGTAGTCACTTATAATAAGTATCTCATAATACTGATCCATTACAATAGTTAATGATGGGTTGCTCTGACATTCCTCTTTTTATTATTTTCATGCTAAAAAACATATACACAGTAGCTAAGCGTACCATAAACGGAGGAAATTGTCCCCAAAAATAGAAACAAAATAACTTTAATCGTATCATGTGTGCACCTGAATGAATTCAGTGAAGGCATGTTGTTGTAATAAATCGAAATGTTACATCGGCGAAGATTATTCAGTTCTTTTCCATGTGTTGAACAAAATAATAAATTAATACATGTGAGAAATGTCGGAGTTTATAAGAAACAATTCTCGTTTGAATTGTTTTACATTGTCATTTCGGGGACTTTTATGGCTGACTTTGCGGTATGGGCTTTGCCCATTTTTGAAAGCCGTACGGTGATCTATAGTTGTTAATTTCTGTGTTATTTTGGTCTCTTGTGGAGAGTTGTCTCATTGGCAATCATACCACATCTTCTTTTATATTTGTATTTATAGTATACAAGGTATTATCCCGCAGTTAAGATTTGTTCATTATTCACGAACACATCCGTAAAAAACGGAGGAGGGGGGAGTCAATGAAAAAATATGTGGATTGTGTTGTTTTTTTAATTTTTCATTGAACTTTTGATGTCGTCCCTCGATCCAGAGGACAAATTTAAATAAAATATTTCGATGTGAAAACTTTTAAGATTTAAAGTTTAAAATGTTACTATCAATTGCAGAAAATTATAAAACCAATGAATTTCAGATGCACATTTATAAAAGCTAGAATTGTGATTGCATAATCAAGAACACAATCATGTACGCAAATACGACGATGAAAGCTTTAAACGACTTTGACCAGATACGTGAATATTGATCAGTCCATTCAACGTTATAGTACGTGTGTTATATTTTCGCAGGTGTGAGGTGGAAGGTTTGAATTGACCAATGAAAACGATCGTTCCTTAAAGTGTTAATCTTATAAAGTTGGTTTGACTGATTATGTCGCACGACCTTTCGCTAAGCTTGGTCGGAGATAAGTGTATCATTTTTTATCCTTTAATTTGTTTGGCAGTTTTTATAATTCTAAGAAATATATGCTGCATATTGCGACCTACCAGGAAAAAGGCTTCATTCTAAACGTTACTAATAAGGAAAAGGGATGGAGATATCTTTATCAGTAGTGGTCTACACTAACTCTTTCACTAATTTTCAAAATCCATCCATTATATGAAAATAAATGTGATGTTAGCGAAAGATACGGATCATTTGCATTGACGCAAAGTATTTAATCAAATGTATGATATGAGGCATGATAAACTAAATGCTTCAATTATCGAATTTAGTAAAAATAAATAAAATCTATGACTTCTATTATATATTTTAGATTATCTATATACTTGCATCTGCAAGACAAATTGTTAGTCATCCACAGACCATGATCTGGTGGTATAGACATTTATAATATATACACCATGTATTTTAAACAATGTTCAAGGAAATTGGAATATTTTAATTTAAATATTAGTCATTTAGACCTTCAAATAAAATAATGAGGTGAATGAACAACAAACCCAATTTCATTCGTTTTAAGCCTTCTTTTTCAGACGACTGAAAATATAATAACCTATATAAAACAAATACGAGTTTTATATAGTACAAAAGACATAATAGGCATTTTCCTACGACTAAACCGGACCTTGTAGTCAGTTTACTAGCTAACTTTGATTAATTAACATCCACGATACTTCCGTAGATTTCCTAATAAAACATAAAAATCGTGGGATGTTTCCTTTCTAGCATTTCAGATAATGTAACCAGTAGGAAAAATCTTAATAATTATTCTTTATCATGCGGAAGTGTCTGCTTTTAAATAACGTTTTTTCAACGTAGACGATGTATGATCTTTAACTTTGGGAACACCCATTTCAGTGCTCAACGTTACCAATCATAATATAATTTAAAGAAAAAGGTAAGTAAGGTGATGACTATTGATTTGGTAACTATATTCATACTAACGAAAAATGAAACAATATTTCCAATGAAAATTGTCTACACAATACAATCTCTACAGTGGAGGAAATCAAACAGTCTATAATTGAAAGCAGAACTTACATAGGTCGTCATTTAGAAGCTAAGGGTTTGAGAAAATAGTCCGCGCCTTGTTATAAAATTGAGAATGGAAATGGAGAATGAGTCAAAAAGACACTCTGACAACAACCCGACCATAGAACAGACAACAGCAGAAAATCACCAACAGGTTTTCAATGCAGCGAGAAATTCCCACACCCGGAGGCGTCCTTCAGCTCGCCCCTAAACAAATATATATACTAGTTCAGTGATAATGAACGCCATGCTAAATTCCAAATTGTACACAAGAAACTGAAATAAAAAAAAAAACAAGACTAATAAAGGCCAGAGGCTCCTGACTTGGGACAGGCGCAAAAAATGCGGCGGGGTTAATCATGTTTATGAGATCTCAACCTTCCCCCTATACCTCTAGCCGAAAAGTAAACACATAACAATACGCACATTAAAATTCAGTTCAAGAGAAGTCCGAGTCTGATGTCAGAAGATGTAACCAAAGAAAGTTTACAAAATGACAATAATACATAAATAACAAGACTACTAGCAGTTAATGGAAATGCCAGCTCTAGACTTCAATTCTATTTAATGTTAGTTGCATATACATTTTTAGCGGGTAGATTTTGCTTGATTTTTGGAAAATACAAGAAAGCAATATTGTAAATCATCTTCGACTAAATTTTGACATGGCCTATGCAATTAGCAATTTACCCAGTTCCAGGAAATGTCAATAATATTTCAAAACAAAACACCCTGATCCTACCAATAACTTGAGATTTACTCAGTGATCAAGGTGAATAAGTTGACCACACGCCACTAGTTACAACTGCCATATTGGTCAAATTGCATTACATACCATTATTTTGAGAGAAAACTGTTCAATTACATTTCTCCTGTCATGTTCAACGTATTTCGTTTATGAACTGATGGCTACTATTTAACCTTTTAAATGTTTAATATATAACCATTAAAAGTTCTAACAATTATGACGTTATTCCCTTTTTCCCTCAATAAAACAGTTATGTTATTAAGTTGAAACTATTAACTGAATAGAATCTGCTCACTCAGCAGGAAACTTTCATGCATTATTTTAATAACTGCATATCAAACAAGTGAAGTACTTTGGTAACAGGTCTTTGACTGCTGAAACATCACGTTTCCTGACATTTGATTCGGTTACTAGACTAATTATGACATTAAACAAAGAGATTTTTTACTTCACGAAAAGAAAGACAATATAAAATGCAAGAGTTTTCTCGTTGATACATTAATGAACATCTTTCACTGGGGTTAAGCTGATGACCGTAACTGCATTTACGTCATCCCAAGATGTCGGATGAAAAATTAGGTCAGTATCTGTATTGTCTGTTAAAGTGTTTCTATATCAGTTTCTTCACAAAACACATTGATACGATGTAAATTTATAAAAGACTAGAACACACCCGTGATATCGCGGGTCCGTGACTGAATTAAAGTATATAACTATGCGCAAGCCTTATCTTAGTATTAGTACTGTCATCTGATAAAGTCATGCCGATTATAAGATACACAATTTTCTCTGCTTTCAAATCTTTCTGTTTGAACCCGTCGAACTGGAACTTATCAATTATTGGTAATATTAAATATTTGGAAAACAAAAGGTCCTGGAATGGAGTATTTTTTAATCAACAGCATTGTCCTATATTAGTTATAAATAAAGTTGAATTCTTTGATTCGCTGTTTTACGTCATGCCCGCTAACAAATTGAAACTTATTTTTAGTCCAGATTTTTAGTATTCGTATTGTTATCTTAGAAAGTCTTACGGATTAAAATACTACAATAGGTAACAATTTGACAATTTAGTAGTGTCAACCCTGTGATTATGACCCGTTTATATAGCATGTTAATCCTGAATACACCGTTTGGGGGTGCGCCTGTCAGATGCGGAACGTACAGATAAGGTAATAGGTAACAGGTGATTATACTATTGGTATCGGTATCGGACTCGACCCGGAACATCCTAATTATTGGCGATATTAATTACGTGGAAAACAAAAGGGCCTGGAGTGGAGTAATTTTTAATCTACATCTTTGTTCTATATTAGTTGTATATAAAGTTGAATTCTTTGATTCGTCGTTTTTACGTGATGACGGCTGACAAATTGGACCTCGTAATTTTAGTATTATAGATTCACACGGAAATCACTAATTACTACCGAGAAATGTGCATGAAACAGGAATTTCGACTTGAAAAAATGGCTCAGATGACCGTAACAAAATCAGCGATTCATAACAAGGGTGACCGTAATTTGTAAATGATGACCGTAACTTTTAAAGGATGACCGTCAATATTATAAGAAATATCCGTATTTATATAACTACTTTTTTGTATCAAAGGATTAATCGTGTTGGTATAAACGTGTTTATGAGAGTATTATCCCCTAGGTAGAAGAAAATAAGACGTGCTTCAAATAAAATTGAGAATGGAAATGAGGAATGAGTCAATGAGACAACCCGACCATAGAATAGACAAATACATAGTTCACCATATGTATCTTTTTTTGCAGTAGAGTGCTTATTTTTTTAAATGAATTTGCAACAAGACATGCACATGAACAAGTGGGGAAAACATGCAACACAAAAGCAATAAAATGATACCTTACAAGTAAAATAAAAAAATATCATTTTCACGGTCCATTCAATATAGACAATGATAGTGTAGATGAGGCATCAGTTTACTAGGGAGACATCCTTGTTTCGTCGTATCGCTGTCAATTTGTATTAAAATTTCAACGTCGTTTTTATAAATATTTCATTGTTTACGAAAAATATGCAATTAACTATCATTGTCATGAACCCAAAATACGGCAAATAGTTAAAAAGAAATTTAATAAAACATGTTTATATCCACTAACCGAGCCCCTATTGAGACAAGCTCAACAAAAATCTATGAATACAAATACGGACATTTCTTAGAATTGACGGTCATTCTTTATAAATTACAGTCAACCCTTTACAAATTACGGTCATCTATTTACCAACCACGGTCATCCTAAAAATATTTTGATGATGATTTACGGTTATCTTATAGATTTTTTCAAATCGAGTTTCCCGTTTCATGCATATTTGTAGGTAGTAATTAGTGATTTCCGTGTAAATCTTTTATAAATGTACATCGTGTCGATGTATGCTTTATAAGGAAAATGATATAGAAACACTTTAACAGATAATACAGAAACTGACCTAGTTTTTTATCCAAAATCTTGGGATGACCGTGAATGCAGTTACAGTCATCAGCTTTACCCCAGTGAACTTTAAACCAGTCATGTTTTTCATTAAAATGACTCCTACAATTTTATTGGTTGCCGACATAACATTAGTAACGAAGTAACTACAAGATCCATATATTTGTATACCGTAAACCAAGTAGTGATACAAAACACTGATCGCGACCTCAAGGATACACAATTAATTGTACATATAACAAACAAGAGGCTCCTGAGAATCCGAATCGCTCACTTGAAAACAAACTTCATTTTAATATAATCGATTATATATAAGCCTCATACAAAGATCAAAGATGGAGAATTAGTGAATTTCTTTATATTCATAATTATACGAAAATGTGTGAAATTTTCCGTTTGTAATGGATAAAATTGATGTTTATTACTGATAAAGTTTCATGGCAATTGTTTCTATTTTTTGTTGACTAGGAACATGTTCAAATCTTCTATTAACTGTTTCCTCCACTTGCACTGATTCTTATACTTCTAGATTTGTACATATCTTATTCAGATCCTCATCATCATGGTTGGGAATCAAAACTTCCAAGAGTATCAATGTCAAGTTCCAACATTTCCTCATCAGATTGTGATAGGTTTTCATGGTCAAACATTGATTCAAACTGGGCCTGTATAGTAACTGTACATTTATAAGTTGCTTGAATTACTGGTGGCACATTTTGGCTATTGGAAGAACGGAACGAAATACCGACGCGAACATGGAAATTTTTTGTGTCGAAACACTTTCTGTGTTTGGCCAGTTTCAAAGGACTGTATAATTGTTTGGCTTTATAAATATTTTGATATGAGCGTCACTGATGAGTCTTATGTAGACGAAACGCGCGTCTGGCGTACTAAATTATAATCCTGGTACCTTTGATAACTAATATATTGTCTTGCACATTTATTTGGCTTTTGGTGGTTTTTGGATTTATAAATATTTTGATATGAGCGTCACTGATGAGTCTTATGCAGACGAAACGCGCGTCTGGCGTACTAAATTATAATCCTGGTACCTTTGATAACTATTTTGGTGGTTAACGATCTTTAACACATCTGCCATTATGTTCTACTTTTGTTCAAATCTTTACAGCTGACACTTGTGTGTGCGCTATATTTAACTTTTGCAGGCGTCACGATACAACGTTTTTGAAATTTAATATTCGGCCCTTCAGACTGTAGTACCTTGTTAACTTGACAACACTAGTTTTAATGTGGCTGTTCATTGCAGTCTTATTAGAATTATATTATGAAAGTATTCCTGTGCACTAGTTATACGCTTACAATTTATTAAGTTGTTTGATTCCTACCAACATTTCTATGGGGTTGAAAAAAGCTGCGTTCTATCCGAAGGATACTTGCAAATTGATGCTTCTCTTACATGACAATATTTCACTTATATTATTCTTGTCATCAATATTACTCAATATAATGTTGAAAAAATCTAATTTGCTTGTTGGTAAGTTTGTTTAATATGTTTGATTCTTCAATCTTCAAATTCCAAAACAAAATGACAAAAGTCATATGAAAGTTTGACTTTAAGTAGTTAATGCAGCTTTTCCACTTCCCGGTTGTTTGATATTTAAATAAATTCCAACATCAATTGATTTATCTGGTTGTTTTTGTAAAAACGACAGACGAAAGAATATTCATAGTAATCAAATCTGATATTTTAACAGCATTGGATCACATTTATATCCTAAAGATGATTTCGTTTAATGATTTTAAGTGTGTTAAAGTCTTTGCAATATTACATCATGAACTGCGAAAAATGCAATTATATTGCATTCAAATAATTGAATTCAAGGTTAATTGAGTTTTAAAATTGTCATAATTTTGAGTATATGGTTTTGCTTCATTTTGATAATTTAATCAGTTTTTATTCAAAAGGACAAGGGATGCAGTACATCTTTTTTTCCGTAAACAATTTGTTCCATTAAAATTTCCGTAAAGAGTGCATTAGAGAAAACTTTGAAAATAATATAGTTGGAAATCAATGTTTTCATATGGCGAATCGACTGCTTAATATTCAAACTTGTGTATGTATTGATGTCTTTCGGTAGTTGTTGTTACGTTGTGCATTGTCAGTGTATTTTTGATGTAAAATTTTAAATGTCCCTTCGGCAGTATTTGCCTTTCCGAGCTCACGATTAGTGTGACTTTTGATATTTACATTTTTTTGGTCTTGCATCTTGTTAACAGTTTCATCTGACATGTCCATGCTATAGGAATTTTTGTATAAAAAGACTTTTTAAACTGTTCTTTACTCATTTTAATTTGATTTATGTTTTTAATAGTAAATATCAAATATCCACTTTTTCGTCTAAGTAAATATTAATTGCTTATCCGATAAGTGAGTATAAAGCTCTTGTTTATTTTATGTCTATTGTAAAGGTCTTTAACAATGCCACTTGATTCATGCAGAGGAATTGCTTCACCCGTAGCTGAAGTTTAGCACATTTCTGACGTTTTTTTTTCATCCATATATTTTGGCATCCGCTTTTCACTCGTCCAATACTTCCCGTTTATGATAGTTTGAATTCGGTGGCGGGGTTGAGCACTTTAAAAGAGGACGACAGATACCAGTGGGACAGTCAAACTCATAAATCGAAATTAGACTGACAACGCCATGGCTAAAAATGACACTTTTGTCGGGCTATAGTATTAATACTGCTAACGATGGTTGCCTAGCAGCCTGGATACTGACGTTTACTGAACTGACAATTTAGCTTATGAACACACTTGGTAAGATTTGAATAGCATAGAACGTCTACCACTTGTGAGGAATTATCCATTATATACTATTTTAAAGAATCTAAGCCTCAAAGTAAATAAATCATCAACTTTAACTTGTAACTGTTGTATGTCAAGTTTGTATCTCAAATATCGAACCAGGTTAGACAGCGGGAAGGCAGTGAAGCCAGTGTAAACTTCACTCCCGGTGACCTCGCTGCAACAGTTACGACGCTTCATATAGTTCTGTACTTGTATGAAATATATACCGTTTTGTTGGAGTTCGTGTTGCTCGGTCTTTAGTTCTTTATGTTACGTTTTGTGTACTGATGTATTGTATTTGTCTATTATATTCGGGTGCGTGCGGAGATCGCCAAGCTAGAAAACGGTTAAAATTTTCTTCATTAAGAACTAGACCTATTTTCGACCTTGGTGCCTTATTTTTGTTAAAATCTAAACACTGCGACGTGTTTTCAAAATGTTTGTTCCCATAAAACTTAATTTCATCAAGGTCTCTTCTCAGAATATCAGCCATCTGTCTGGCATAGGATAACAAATCAATATTTAAGTAAATTTAAGTTGTGTGGTTATTCTTAGTACATTTGGGTAAATTAATCTTATCTTTGTGCCGCATAAGCATCTCTATAATTCAACACATCCCTGAGCCACGACATTATATATTTTATGCATTTCATTCGCTTTTTTTTTTTATCACAATCCAGACCAGCTAGTAACCGTTGTATAACTTTTACACGTCTGAAGACGAATATTAGCGTGAAACATTTTTGTATAATTTTTATTTCTGAAAATCAATCTGAAATCTACAACAGTCCTTTTCCGAAAGACGGGCTGGACCTTTACTTTTATGTGTATTCGGGATTTACACAAATTGTAACCCGAATAATTCAGTCGTATTATTAAGCTGATTTACGAATGCTACATTCCTCGCGTGGGAGAAGATCGGACTTGAAAAGGGCTTAAATTATTCGAGTTACTCAAATTGAAACTCGGGAATATATTTCTAGCTGTTCGAAATACGGGGAAACAAATGATTGTGGTTTTCGGCATTACGGTATTGAATCAATATGAGATACCAATTATTTCTTTTAACAAATTCGAATACCAGTCAGTTTATAGGACTTCAGTTTGAAATAGGCGCGGCAATCCATCCATTTTATCCAATCAATTGTCCTTTCTGATTAAGATTGGCGTACAATGGGTGTCGAAACAATGTTATTTATATAACGACATTGTCATAGTTTTAGGACATAGTAACATCAACATCAAAAGGTAATGTACTCTATTGTGGAAGCTGTGGACTACTCCGCCGAGGAGACGTGTAATAATTGAAACTTATAATTCATAAATTAATTATAAACTCAATATCGGAAAACAAAAATGACAACATATTCCTTACATACATAATTTATTGATGTATAATGAAATATTACAATATACTATGATATGACATGATTGCTAACAATTTTTTTATATCATTTATGTTTTTGAAATATCACACACACACACACACACACACCAACACACACACACACCAACACACACACACATATAATATATTGAAGTTGCATATATTATCTCTCTGTAAATAGATTATTTTTCTCTGTTGCAATATTAACCGTACGCTTCAAGGTAAGAAAGGGATTCAATTTTGTGTAGACGCAATCTAGATAAACTCGTTTGTTTTTTGCTTGCACAATATAAAAATAAAAGGGCTAGTTTTCTTTAGGTTACATTTCTCACATATTCAGGACAGTTCATAAAACAAGAAAATCCTTTATTTTCTGAAAAGTAAATTAAATATATGAAGTGATCATTCAAATGGCAACTAATAAATAAAGGTCAAAGCGAGGAAACCTTTTTTTTATTCTTGAAAAGTCTTACAGTAAACGCGATATGTAGTAATGAATTACAGCTGATTTCAATGAGTACATACATTTTTTTTTGTAGCTGAAAGTAGCATATTTAGTTAGCTTGTTTGCTAGCTGAACCGTTAAATCATTGTAAAGTAAGGTATGATACCCAGTGTCCCGCTAGACTACATTTCCCGTTTTTACGACACAATAATTTGTATTTCATGTGTCACGCTTACAAAAACTCCCGTGTCACGCTTAGACCCCAATGAGACCCACTATATAACATGCATAAGTATGGTAGACTAGGGCATATCAAAGAAAGAAAAAACACAGAAAAGGGGATACCCCTTTATTTTTTGGTGCAACTGCCGGCTTCCGTAGCGATGCAAAGAAAAAATAAACGCCGGCACAGCAGTGATGTGGTGCATGGGGTACTGAGCAGACTAAAAATAGTGTTGAAAGGATAAAAAATCAGCTATTATGATGTTAAAAAGTTTCACGTGGTCACTGTTCTTTGGAGAGGAAAAAACATAATAAATGCATATATATATGTTGTTTGTGCTGTATTTAGACCCTTCTACATCGAAATTTGTTTTACATGCACACGTATAAAAATTGCGGTTTTTATCCAACGCAATCATAGGTTTGAACGTAGTTTTCAATTTAGACTCGTTTATATTTTTTCGTTTGGGCTTGTATCATATTTTCCTTCCGGTTTATATGATCCGTTCATCCTATATTGACTCTTAAAATTCAAGAGTCTATCTAAAAATGAGGGTACATTTTATATGGCCTTCCAAATACCGTTTCGATCCCTAACATCACTGAAGAGACAGTTATTGTCGAAATCCGGATCTGGTGTACAAAAAAATATTAACACCTTATGTTTGTGGCATAACATCGTGGCCACAAGTTAATTGTTTTCTGTTTAGTATTAAATTTATATTAAGATCCATTTTGTTACATCTTGTGATCAATTTTATTTGGCAATCGCCAATGGCAGTCAGCAGGGTTAAAGAACATCAGTTGTTCGACCTGTTTGTTAAATGCGTTTTGTTTAAATATACTTCTTCACTTTTTTGGTCTTTTGGAAAATGTTGTTTGTGTTGTATTTAGACCCTTCTACTACGAAATTTGTTTTACATGCACACGTATACAAATTGCGGTTTTTATCCAACGCAATTATAGGTTTGAACGTAGTTTTCAATTTAGACTCGTTTATATTTAGCTGAACTGTAAAAATAACATCTCCATGCCTTATATATCATGTACTGTAGTACGACGCTAGATTAAAACTGACGAGGAAAGGTAACACACGGCCACTGACAGCTTTATTATTTGTAGAGCCCAGGTGGTCGTGTGGTCTAGCGGGACGCTGACGGTTGCAGTGCAGGCGATTTGGTGTCACGATATCACAGTAGCATGGGTTCGAATCCCGGCGAAGAAAGAACAAAAAATTTGCGAAAGCAAATTTACAGATCTAACATTGTTGGGTTGATGTTTAGACGAGTTGTATATACATAATGTACACAGCCATGTATCACCATCATTGATGGCGATCCAATGGATACATCAGTTGTAGAGTTGTCACTGACTCAGGCGTACTTATATATATATACTAGAACACACCCGTGATATCGCGGGTCCGTGACTGAATTTATCTGATAAAGTCATGCCGATTATAAGATACAAAGTTTTCTCTGCAATCAAATCTTTCTGTTTGAACCCGTCGAACTGGAACTTATCAATTATTGGTAATATTAATTATTTAGAAAGCAAAAGGTCCTGGAATGGAGTATTTTTTAATCAACAGCATTGTCCTTTATTAGTTATAAATAAAGTTGAATTCTTTGATTCGCTGTTTTACGCTATGCCCGCTAACAAATTGAAAGCTGTACCTATACGCCTTATTTTAGTCACAGATTTTTAGTATTCGTATTGTTTTCTTAGAAAGTCTTACTGATTAAAATAGTACAATAGGTAACAATTTGACAAATTTTATCGGTATCGGACTCGACACGAACTTCTTAATTATTGGCAACATTAATTACGTGGAAAACAAAAGGGCCTTGAGTGGTGTAATTTTTAATCTACACCTTTGTACTATATTAGTTATATATAAAGTTGAATTCTTTGATTCGTCGTTTTTACGTGATGACGGCTGACAAATTGGACCTCGTAATTTTAGTATTATAGATAAATATATAGGCGTAAAAAATAATTTTCACATGTGCAGATATATATATTCATTAAATAAAATAATAAAATAAGTAAAAAGTTAACAGTTCCATTCTATCGATTTCATCCTTCCATTGGGACTCTTCAGGATAACTGATGTAGTGTCGCTATAGGCGACGTCGTTAAGAAGGTTTATGACGTTCCGTCATTGTTCGTTATTAAAAGTTCTCTGGATTTAATTTTGATCCGAACGTTGTTATGAAATAACGTTCCATCTCTTTTCTATATGCTTCATCCCGTCTACATTTAAAAATAGGCATTATTTGAAAATGCTTTTTACTACAAATGTCAAGATGGGCACTAATTGGCGAATTTCTGTATTGTGGGTGTTTTATTTGTTCTTTGTGAACTCGCACCCGTTCACAGAGGCTATTCCCGGTCTGTCCAATATAATTGTCGTGAGAACCAGGACATGTGACGCAGTAAATAAGGTTTGTTGTCTTACAAGTCATATTAGCGTTCACATGAAATTTTTTGCCATCTTTAAATGATTTCATTTTACCCGTTTCTAAATATTTCGTATCTTGGCCACAAACACCGCATCTTTATTTTTAAAGTCATTAACCGTCGGTTCGAACCGAGTTCTGGATAAGTGATTCTTTAAGTTTTTAGGTTGTCTTCGGTTGAAGATTAAGTTTTCTTCCGGTATCAATTTTTTTTATAGTTTCACTTTCGTGTAGAATTGGAAGGTTTGATTTAATTGTATTTAAAACGTTTACGGGTCATGTGTACTAACAAACGGTATTTTCTTTAAGGTTTCGTCCGTGTCTTTCACTTTCGGGGTTCGTAGTTCTTGAAGTGTCAATAGTTTAGATTTTCGAATTCCACTTTCGATTAAACCATCTGGGTATAGCTGTTGTGTCAAATGGCCTTTTAATTCCTTCAAACGTACTCCTCGAATGTTATGGTCAGTTACTATAGCACAAATCCGTCTGGCCATACAGTAAGGTATATTTCGTTTTGTATGGGACGGATGACACGAATGAAAATTTAAGTATTGATGGGCGTCTGTGGATTTATAATAAATATCCGTTTTTATATGTCTGCCTGATTTTAAGATGAGGAAATCCAAAAATGGTAGTTGTGTGTCACTGGTTTCCATGGTGAATTTAATCGACGGGTGTAAGGAGTTGATAAGGTCTTTAAATTTATATAAATCCTTTTCTGATCTGCTCCAAAATATTATACAGTCATCTAAGTATCTTTTCCAAAATTTAATGACATAATCACAGAAATTTTGATCGAATTGGACAGATATTTGTCGATACATCTGTTGCTCTAAGTATCCCATCACTAAATTTGCGTATGTGGGGACAACTTTAGTTCCCATGGCTGTACCTTTAATTTGTCTGTATTTGTTTCCGTCGAAATAAAATGTATTTTCTTCCAGAACTATTTTGGTAGCTTCTAGTATGAAGTTTGTTTCAAATCTACTGTCAATTTCATCCCGTTTTTCTTCGATCCTGTATTTTACGGCTGTAAGACCTAGATCATGGGGGATATTTGTGTATAGACTTGTAACATCAAAGCTTGTTAATAGTGTTTCTTCCAGAACTATGGCAGGAATGTGATTTAAAAATGCCATATCATCTTTGATATAACTTGGAATTGACGGACATAGATGTTTGATAACAAGGTCGATAAAATGACTTAGTCTTTGAGTTAATGATTCCGGTCCGGCTATAATTGGACTTAATTTCAAATCGGCGGGACCGAATGTTTCAACGTAAATATTGTTTTGATCTCGAACAGTATTTTGTATTTGTGCATTTTTATGTACTTTTGGAAGTCCATAAAAATTACTCTCTTTCGGATCAAAGTCACACAAGTACGCTATTTCCTTCTCGGTTAGACATTGATTGTAGTCTTTTATCAGTTTCTTTAATCTCTTTTTAGTTGCTTTATCCGGGTTATTTGTTATTTGTTTGTAGTATTCCTCATCATTAAGCTGTTCCAAAACTTTTTCTTTATAAAAGTCGGTATCCATAATGATGATGGCTCCTCCTTTATCTGCTTCTTTAATGATAATGGAGTCGTCATCTTTAAGGCTTTTTAACGCATCCTGTTCATTTCAGGTTAAATTCTGTTTACATTTACGTGTACGGACAGGAAATTTCGTTATTGTCTCAATGTAAGTATCTAAATAATCATCTTTCCCCGGTCTTGGGGTGTAAGTTGATTTGTTTCTTACGAGAGATTTATCATAGTCCTTTTTATTTCCGAATTCTTCTTTTAAACGGAGGCGTCTAGAGAATTTGTTGATATCAGCTTTTAATTCCGGAACATTTGAGTATGGAACGGGAGCAAATAAATTTCATTTTCGTTTAACATGTTTAATATTCTTTGTGAGAGGGAACGTTATTTCATAACAACGTTCCGATCAAAATTAAATCCAGAGAACTTTTAATAACGAACAATGACGGGACGTCATAAACCCCCTTAACGACGTCGCCTATAACGACACTACATCAGTTATCCTGAGTCTTAATGGAAGGATGAAATCGATAGAATGGAACTTACTTATTTTATTATTTTATTTAATGAATATATATATATACATGGCTGTGTACATAATGTATATACAACTCGTCTAAACATCAACCCAACAATGTTAGATCTGTAAATTTGCTTTCGCAAATTTTTGGTTCTTCCCTCGCCGGGATTCGAACCCATGCTACTGTGATATCGTGACACCAAATCGCCTGCACTGCAGCCGTCCCGCTAGACCACACGACCACCTGGGCTCTCAAAAAAAGAGCTTTCGCTGGCCATGTGTTACCTTTCCACGTCAGTTTTAATCTAGCGGCGTACTACAGTACATGATATATAAGGCATGAAGATGTTATTGTTACAGATCAGCTAAATTATCTATAGTAAAGGATCCTACAAATTAATGTAAGATACAGTCACAGAAAATAATTATATTCATAAGTACGTCTGAGTTAGTGACAACCCTACAACAGATGTATCCATCGGATCGCCATCAATGATGGTGATACATGGCTGTGTACATAATGTATATACAACTCGTCTAAACATCAACCCAACAATGTTAGATCTGTAAATTTGCTTTCGCATATTTTTGGTTCTTCCCTCGCCGGGATTCGAACCCATGCTACTGTGATATCGTGACACCAAATCGCCTGCACTGCAGCCGTCCCGCTAGACCACACGACCACCTGGGCTCTCAAAAAAAGAGCTTTCGCTGGCCATGTGTTACCTTTCCACGTCAGTTTTAATCTAGCGGCGTACTACAGTACATGATATATAAGGCATGAAGATGTTATTGTTACAGATCAGCTAAATTATCTATAGTAAAAGATCCTACAAATAAATGTAAGATACAGTCACAGAAAATAATTATATTCATAAGTACGTCTGAGTCAGTGACAACCCTACAACAGATGTATCCATCGGATCGCCATCAATGATGGTGATACATGGCTGTGTACATAATGTATATACAACTCGTCTAAACATCAACCCAACAATGTTAGATCTGTAAATTTGCTTTCGCAAATTTTTGGTTCTTCCCTCGCCGGGATTCGAACCCATGCTACTGTGATATCGTGACACCAAATCGCCTGCACTGCAGCCGTCCCGCTAGACCACACGACCACCTGGGCTCTCAAAAAAAGAGCTTTCGCTGGCCATGTGTTACCTTTCCACGTCAGTTTTAATCTAGCGGCGTACTACAGTACATGATATATAAGGCATGAAGATGTTATTGTTACAGATCAGCTAAATTATCTATAGTAAAGGATCCTACAAATTAATGTAAGATACAGTCACAGAAAATAATTATATTCATAAGTACGTCTGAGTCAGTGACAACCCTACAACAGATGTATCCATCGGATCGCCATCAATGATGGTGATACATGGCTGTGTACATAATGTATATACAACTCGTCTAAACATCAACCCAGCAATGTTAGATCTGTAAATTTGCTTTCGCAAATTTTTGGTTCTTCCCTCGCCGGGATTCGAACCCATGCTACTGTGATATCGTGACACCAAATCGCCTGCACTGCAGCCGTCCCGCTAGACCACACGACCACCTGGGCTCTCAAAAAAAGAGCTTTCGCTGGCCATGTGTTACCTTTCCACGTTAGACGAGTTGTATATATATATATATATATATATATATATATATATATATATATAAAGATCACTATAATAAATGTTCTTGTGTATAGAAATATATATAGATACCGAAATGTTGGATTTTTTAGTAATCTATATATATATATATATATATATATATATATATATATATATATATATATATATATATATACAACTCGTCTAAACATCAACCCAACAATGTTAGATCTGTAAATTTGCTATGTTGAAACTATGTTTGAAAAACTATGTTGAAAACCATATAAAATGCCCCCGGCTTGACAAAATGTAAAACAAAGCACACAGATGTATATAAGAACCCGAGATTCTAATATAGAATGCTTGTTTTAATGCACATCCATACACATAATACAAATGCAAATTAAGATATGCAATATGTCAGCAAATAAAAATTTACCAGAGTTATACTCATATTTTGAGAATCTGCGTTTACAAAAAGTATTTTAAAACTTTTTACCTAATACAATGTACATTTTTTTCTTAACTCAAACAAAATATAACATTTCAAAAAAAGTTTTTATATGGACATCAGCATATTAAGTTTATTTCTTACACAACAGTTCAACCAATTCCTGTTCCTCCTTTTTTTGTGTTAAAATGAATTATTGAAGACAAACAGATGGGTGAACCAATTATAAAATGCATAGGACGTACTTAATGTATGCGGCAGTCTCCTGATTTGTTATTTCGTCCTTAATAAATTGTGCAGCAGCAACTAAAATCTTTCTGTTTTTTGTTACTCTAACCTTCCCGTCATTTTCTTCTGACATGACATTGTATACACCGTCTACTCCCCCTCGTCTAAACGCCAGTTTTAAATGCTGAATGTTTAGTCCGGATTTAGCCATTTATTTAGTCATACCCGATGAGATATGCAACAATTTCAATGATTCATAGTTACTATTGGAAATGTCAATATTTATCAAAGTCTGATAAGCAAAATCAACAGAAAAACTATGAGGTTGTACATGAACAAGAGAAAATCCTGCCTTTCTGAATAGTTCCTGTAAAGCCAAGACATCTGCCAATGCGCTATGTGCATCGTAAGTGAAGTTTTCGTCGAGAAAATCCTTCATCAGTTCTTCCTGCTTAAATTTTTTTTTCTCCGACTTCCTTTCGGGATATGCAGCTCTAAAAACATGTAAAGTATCAACGAACCCGTTGCACTTGGCTTTAAAACCATTTATCAAGTTTTCATCAGTCAGAGCTTGAATAATAATTTTTGTATCAAAAGATTTAATGTTATGTCCAAACAACATAACATTTTCTGGCAACCAAGAGATAAACTCTTTTAAACATTCTTCTTTGTTTTGGTATGGTACTGGTATGCCATTCCGATAGAGTACCTTCCCTATCCTGGTTAAACATGTTATCTTTGATGGTCCTTGGGTAATAGGTTGTAGCGGCATAACGTATTGACTGAATTTTTTTCGTCCCACATACAGCAGCGATCTGTTTAATGTCACAAGAAATACCTGTAATGATAAATAGCATGCACCTTTATCTACATTTTCACATACTAGTAATTAGAATCATTCGGAAATATACTTTTAACTGTTATTTATTACAATAATTTGAACTTGTCTTTTGATTATTTGTTTTTGCTATTTACCTATCAAATATGTTACATATTTCATTGTTTCATATTTGCTCATAATTGTAGTTTATAAAGGCAGTTGCATTGGTTTGTTTCTCAAATTACTGTACGTACGAAGTAACTTGAAATTATGTACACCCGTGGTCTGTCTACACACAAATTTACAGGCACTGGTCTCAATGGTAATTATACTAAATTTCATTATTGCATAATAAAGACAACTTGCGACGGTGATTGAAATTTATGATAGCATTTTTTGGTGTATTAATCTGAAAATCTATGATCTAGGTTCGGAGTGTTGGTGCATTTTGTTCATAATAGGCATTATAATAAAACCTACCAAGTCCAGTGGTTTACAAATCAAAGAAAACCGTCAACGTATTGCCAAAGTGTAAAGTAATGTCGTCATTTTCGGCAGTTGGTGCAGGGATCTCTACAATATCTGGACTCTCTTGCTCTGTGCTTGAAATAGCCGACCTATAACTGTCGCCGTCTCTGATTTCCTTCGACCTTACGGATATAACTCTGCTTCCTTTTTTGTCCCTCCGTTTTCTCTTAAATGCTGGGGTGGCAGCTTTTGTCTTTTCTCTCTTTCTTTTTCTATCCATAAGTTCCCGTGTTGTGACGTAAATTTACCAGGAGATTTTTGTTGACCTGTTGTAGTATAAGAACATAATAGAGTGGCGTAATTCCAGAAACGATTTTTGGGCTTGACATCAGTGTATTGCATTATTAACCGAGACTGAGAGACAATCTTTAGTAATAATTCTTATACGATTTGCATATTAGGGAATACGTTGATATGATTGGTCGAGCAGACTTCCGGTAGTTGATCTTGACGTTGATTATTTTTCGATTCGTTTGAATGATAGTAAGAATTTTTATCAGATTGCAAGTTTCAAGGAGTACATATTTTTGCGTAAAACAAATACATTCATAAGCCAGATCTATTCAATGACACAAACATACAACTTACGAGGTATAGAGGTTACGAGTGTGGAAACATATTTTCCCTATTTTTAATTTTAATCCTATAATAATCAACATTTTATTTGTTATTTCATACTGAATATAATGCTTACCTCAACAACATAGTTACGGCCCTCATTCTTTTGAGATATAGCTGAAGCCACTCGAAATCCCAGCGATTGAATTCCACCGAAATGTTTCGGACTTTGGGGCTTTTGTTAAAATGATATAGTTCAGTGATTCATTGCTTTGGGAACTACCTAGATTTGCCTATTTGTTAGTATTTTCACTGTATTTCGAAAAAACAGTTTGAATATCTCGTTTCAATTCTACTCCTTCTAAGTCCTTGTCATATGGTAAACTTTTATGCCTGTATCCGATCGGATCTTTGATTTAACCACACCAACTGGAGCACAGACTGTAGTCTCCAAATGCGTGTGGTACAATTGCATCAATGGTAGATTTTAAATTTTCAACATCTCTTTATTTTGTTTAATTGCGTACAGCATGTCCTTTACAAAATAATCTATTACAGTTGTAGATATACTTCTTTTGTGTTGTTGGTGCAATTGTAGTAGATCTCCTGTAAAGTTTTTACGGAAATGGTTGGAATCACTGCGTTTAATGACATCATGGTCGACTTCCTGGCGCAGCCTTGCCATTGTAGTGGTGTCATCGGCCATAGTCAAAGAATTGACCATATATCCCATTTCCTCGATGTCCTTAACCTGTAAAAGTGAAATTTGAATTAAAAACAAAACCAAAAGAGCAGAACATCAGTTTCTAGAATAACCTTAAAATTGATTTTTCATAGCCAAACAATTTTTTAGAGGTATACGTTAGGTATTTGGAATGGGTGTCTATCTGGTATTGTTTCATCTTGAGCATTTGAGGACAACATATACTTTTTTCATGATTACAAAAAGTGCCTTAACAAATTAACGTGTGTGTTGTTTTTCATTGTGTTTCTTTATTTTATTTCGACTGGAGTGATAATAACGCTAACAAATAAGGATAAACTATGGCAAGCCGTTTTGTTATTTATTCTTACTTCAAGATATCTCATAATATATCTTATATAGTTTATAAGATATATTATATAGTTTATAAGATATATTATATAGTTTATAAGATATCTCATATAGTTTATAAGATATCTTATATAATTGTCTTTATAAGATATCTCATAAACTATATAAGATATCTTATAAACTACATAAGATATCTTATAAACTATATAAGATATCTTTTAAACTATATAAGATATCTTTTAAACTATATAAGATATCTTATAAACTATATGAGATATCTTATAAACCATATAAATAAAGGCAACAGTAGTATACCGCGTATTCAAAACTCTTAAATCTATGGACAAAAAACAAAATTTGGGTAACAAACTAAAACTGAGGGAAACGCATTAAATATAAGAGGAAAACAACGACACAACATTAAAATGTAACCTACACAGAAACGGACTAAGCATTTATACAAAATCCGATGAGAATAACAAATACAACATCAAAACCAAATACATGAATTTGGGATAGAAAAGTACCGTGACACGTCTTATAGTAATTTGAATTCACACTCAAATATAATAGAAAACAAACGACACAACGTTAAAATGTTACACACACAGAAACGAACAATAATATAACAATGGCCATTTTCCTGACTTGGTACAGGACATTTTTAAAGATAAAAATGGTGGGTTTGAACCTGGTTTTGTGGCATCTCAAGATCTTATTATATATATAACATATCTTATAAATTATATAAGAAATCTTATATAAAAATTGTTTATAAGATATCTCATATACTTTATAAGATATCTTATAAAGGATAAAAGATATACTTTATAAGATATCTTATAAAGAATAAAAGATATTATATAAACTTTATGAGATATTTTATAAAACATTAAAGATATCTCATATAACATTAAAGATATCTTATATAATATATGAGATATCTTATATATTAAAGGAGATATCTTATATAATATAGGAGATATCTTGAAATTCGAATAAATAGTAAAACGGCTTGCCCATAATTAACCTTCACTTTGACATTGAGATCGTTGTTTTAAACTTTATTTCAGAGTTATATGTAGCCCACTATTCCCTGCGACGAAGACGATGATATCGATATCGACGATGTTACGACGATGAGTAAAATTTCTAAGATATAAACAGTTCCTACCATTTCAACAGCTAATGCTGGTTCCATTGACTTCGAGCTTCCCAAATAATTTCGTCGGCAGTCATGTTCTTTTTCACTAGCATCACCTTTTTCATCGATATAATGATTGCACTTCCGGCAATCTGTGGATTTTAATTTAAAGTGTAAACACTTTCCAGACACGTAACCAATGACTGTAGCATGTCCTGGAATAAAATATAGCTATGTAGTTTCAAATAAAATGT
>NW_027269126.1:0-20287 GCF_963676685.1 Mytilus edulis
TATTAAATTTGAAGCCTGTAGCCAAATTTCATCCATGAAACTTTAAAAATGAGCTGACAATTGCAGATTAAAATGTTCAAAACATGCTCTCTGACAGGAACGGGGACCCAATTATTTGCCCCATTGGAACGCATTGAAAATCATAGTAAATACATAGGGTCCTCTTCAATAAATAATTTTGATAGCCACCTTGGGACTTCTGGTTCATGTTAGGCATTCATTTAGAAGTGTCTAAGTGCAATCTCAGTGCCTCATGACCGGCATTCCGTTGCAAAATTTTGTTTTTATTGACAACAGGGTCAGTCTGTCTACTTCCGGGAAAGAATAAAGGCTAGAATTTAGGCAATTTACTCTATGTACTGACGCCAGATTACATTTAAATCAATCAAAATTTTACAGAAATTCAAACTAGAAAGCCTACCCTTTCAAATAAAACTACATTCAGTTACAGAACTAGTGAAATAATAACACTACACAATTTATAACAAAAGTTATATATTTTTTTTAAGAACTACATTCGTGGGTACCGGACTGGTTGCCCTAACTGGGATCCTATTCCTGTCAGACTTTATTTTTTTTCCCAGACTTAAAACTGCACTTTTAAAATAAAGATATACATCTCAGTAGTTATTGTGCAAAGTTTCAAAAAATTTGATCAAACAGTTACAGAATTATAGATCCTTATCTATAACATCTCAAATACCAGAAAATTGATCGGAGAAAATCTTAAATTCATGAAGAAAATATGCTAAAATCAGCAAAACTTTTTTATTTCAAGAGATATTTACATTCTGTAAATTGCATAAGGTAGACAAATTCATTCTTTGTATGGAAATCTAGTTGAAACCAAAATTTGTTTAAAAATAAATTAAAAATATTATTTTTTTCAATTAAAATTAAAAAATCTTCTGTTTTAAAGAATTACATATGCAAAACAAGCATACCCCATAAAACAATGGTATAAAATATGAGACAAAGTCTTCAAATAGTCTGCTAAGTTCATTTAAAATACAATATAAGAGGCTAGATGCAGAGAAGTTCTCACTTGTAGCTAAAACCAGTCAAACAGCACCTCCTATAGTTTAACAGATGTGAAGGGAAATCCTTGATCTTCCTGACCGCCTAACGCTACTGTGCGTTGTTGTACTTTTGACTGCTCTAAATGTCCCACTAGTTCATATGTGTGTTCTCTTGGACACTGAAACTGTTGGTGGCTGGGATCCATGTACTTTAGTCCAAGTTCACCAACCTGAATATAGATAACAAAGACAAGTTAATAATGCAGGAACTTTTAAAAATGAAACTTAGGAAAGAAGCATTAATTAAAATGAAATTCAAACAGTGAAACTATTAAAAGAGCACTAAGTGTTTCCTTAACCAGAAGCAGATCTCCAAAAGATCCAAAACCAAGGAAGATATAGCTCTATTCATTTACTGCTGAAATAGATACAGATAAAATTAACGGTCCTTTTAAGGACCATCAAAATCTTTAAAGGGAGTCTTAAATTGTTGTACATTGAGTTTAAATTGCTTGTATAAGCTATATTATAGCCCTACCCCTTAAATATCTTCCAAAAAATGTAAAATTAGAGAGCCCCTGGCAAGTGTTTCTGAGTTCACACAATAATATGTGGCTATGTATGTGATGCGGCTCTAAATAAATGTTAGCTGGATTCGCACACAACTTTCATAACTGAACCGTGGCATTTAAATGATTTATTTAATAGCCACAATTTATCAAAACTTATTAAAAACCTAAAACTGAAACTATGGGTTTATTTTCTGTTTCCAGGTCCCAGAAATAAGATATTAGAAAGAAATAAGCCCATATTTTCCATCTTTCACTGTCCCCTGATCCCATATAACACATTTATTATTTCTTTCCCTGTGACTTTTTCTAATACTATTTGCTGATATTTTTCAAAAATCCCTCCATTTTAACTTGCAAGTGTAGGAATACATATTACAGACAACTATGACCTTTCTGTGACCCCCTTTTAAACTTTAAATTGAAAAACAAACTTTTTTAAATTTCATAAATTTAAATTTCAATTTAATTTAAAAAGTTTAATTCAAATTTTAAAATAATTACACCATTGTTTTCCTTATTAAATTTTGAAGCCTGTAGCCAAATTTCATCCATGAAACTTTAAAAATGAGCTGACAATTGCAGATTAAAATGTTCAAAACATGCTCTCTGACAGGAACGGGGACCCAATTATTTGCCCCATTGGAACGCATTGAAAATCATAGTAAATACATAGGGTCCTGTTCAATAAATAATTTTGATAGCCACCTTGGGACTTCTGGTTCATGTTAGGCATTCATTAGAAGTGTCTAAGTGCAATCTCAGTGCCTCATGACCGGCATTCCGTTGCAAAATTTTGTTTTATTGACAACAGGGTCAGTCTGTCTACTTCCGGGAAAGAATAAAGGCTAGAATTTAGGCAATTTACTCTATGTACTGACGCCAGATTACATTTAAATCAATCAAAATTTTTACAGAAATTCAAACTAGAAAGCCTACCCTTTCAAATAAAACTACATTCAGTTACAGAACTAGTGAAATAATAACACTACACAATTTATAACAAAAGTTATATATTTTTTTTAAGAACTACATTCGTGGGTACCGGACTGGTTGCCCTAACTGGGATCCTATTCCTGTCAGACTTTATTTTTTTCCCAGACTTAAAACTGCACTTTTAAAATAAAGATATACATCTCAGTAGTTATTGTGCAAAGTTTCAAAAAATTTGATCAAACAGTTACAGAATTATAGATCCTTATCTATAACATCTCAAATACCAGAAAATTGATCGGAGAAAATCTTAAATTCATGAAGAAAATATGCTAAAAATCAGCAAAACTTTTTTATTTCAAGAGATATTTACATTCTGTAAATTGCATAAGGTAGACAAATTCATTCTTTGTATGGAAATCTAGTTGAAACCAAAATTTGTTTAAAAATAAATTAAAAATATTATTTTTTTCAATTAAAATTAAAAAATCTTCTGTTTTAAAGAATTACATATGCAAAACAAGCATACCCCATAAACAATGGTATAAAATATGAGACAAAGTCTTCAAATAGTCTGCTAAGTTCATTTAAAATACAATATAAGAGGCTAGATGCAGAGAAGTTCTCACTTGTAGCTAAAACCAGTCAAACAGCACCTCCTATAGTTTAACAGATGTGAAGGAAATCCTTGATCTTCCTGACCGCCTAACGCTACTGTGCGTTGTTGTACTTTTGACTGCTCTAAATGTCCCACTAGTTCATATGTGTGTTCTCTTGGACACTGAAACTGTTGGTGGCTGGGATCCATGTACTTTAGTCCAAGTTCACCAACCTGAATATAGATAACAAAGACAAGTTAATAATGCAGGAACTTTTAAAAATGAAACTTAGGAAAGAAGCATTAATTAAAATGAAATTCAAACAGTGAAACTATTAAAAGAGCACTAAGTGTTTCCTTAACCAGAAGCAGATCTCCAAAAGATCCAAAACCAAGGAAGATATAGCTCTATTCATTTACTGCTGAAATAGATACAGATAAAATTAACGGTCCTTTTAAGGACCATCAAAATCTTTAAAAGGGAGTCTTAAATTGTTGTACATTGAGTTTAAATTGCTTGTATAAGCTATATTATAGCCCTACCCCTTAAATATCTTCCAAAAAATGTAAAATTAGAGAGCCCCTGGCAAGTGTTTCTGAGTTCACACAATAATATGTGGCTATGTATGTGATGCGGCTCTAAATAAATGTTAGCTGGATTCGCACACAACTTTCATAACTGAACCGTGGCATTTAAATGATTTATTTAATAGCCACAATTTATCAAAAACTTATTAAAAACCTAAAACTGAAACTATGGGTTTATTTTCTGTTTCCAGGTCCCAGAAATAAGATATTAGAAAGAAATAAGCCCATATTTTCCATCTTTCACTGTCCCCTGATCCCATATAACACATTTATTATTTCTTTCCCTGTGACTTTTTCTAATACTATTTGCTGATATTTTCAAAAATCCTCCATTTTAACTTGCAAGTGTAGGAATACATATTACAGACAACTATGACCTTTCTGTGACCCCCTTTTAAACTTTAAATTGAAAAACAAACTTTTTTAAATTTCATAAATTTAAATTTCAATTAATTTAAAAAGTTTAATTCAAATTTTAAAAATAATTACACCATTGTTTTCCTTATTAAATTTTGAAGCCTGTAGCCAAATTTCATCCATGAAACTTTAAAAATGAGCTGACAATTGCAGATTAAAATGTTCAAAACATGCTCTCTGACAGGAACGGGGACCCAATTATTTGCCCCATTGGAACGCATTGAAAATCATAGTAAATACATAGGGTCCTGTTCAATAAATAATTTGATAGCCACCTTGGGACTTCTGGTTCATGTTAGGCATTCATTTAGAAGTGTCTAAGTGCAATCTCAGTGCCTCATGACCGGCATTCCGTTGCAAAATTTTGTTTTTATTGACAACAGGGTCAGTCTGTCTACTTCCGGGAAAGAATAAAGGCTAGAATTTAGGCAATTTACTCTATGTACTGACGCCAGATTACATTTAAATCAATCAAAATTTTTACAGAAATTCAAACTAGAAAGCCTACCCTTTCAAATAAAACTACATTCAGTTACAGAACTAGTGAAATAATAACACTACACAATTTATAACAAAAGTTATATATTTTTTTTAAGAACTACATTCGTGGGTACCGGACTGGTTGCCCTAACTGGGATCCTATTCCTGTCAGACTTTATTTTTTTCCCAGACTTAAAACTGCACTTTTAAAATAAAGATATAACATCTCAGTAGTTATTGTGCAAAGTTTCAAAAAATTTGATCAAACAGTTACAGAATTATAGATCCTTATCTATAACATCTCAAATACCAGAAAATTGATCGGAGAAAATCTTAAATCATGAAGAAAATATGCTAAAATCAGCAAAACTTTTTTATTTCAAGAGATATTTACATTCTGTAAATTGCATAAGGTAGACAAATTCATTCTTTGTATGGAAATCTAGTTGAAACCAAAATTTGTTTAAAAATAAATTAAAAATATTATTTTTTTCAATTAAAATTAAAAAATCTTCTGTTTTAAAGAATTACATATGCAAAACAAGCATACCCCATAAACAATGGTATAAAATATGAGACAAAGTCTTCAAATAGTCTGCTAAGTTCATTTAAAATACAATATAAGAGGCTAGATGCAGAGAAGTTCTCACTTGTAGCTAAAACCAGTCAAACAGCACCTCCTATAGTTTAACAGATGTGAAGGGAAATCCTTGATCTTCCTGACCGCCTAACGCTACTGTGCGTTGTTGTACTTTTGACTGCTCTAAATGTCCCACTAGTTCATATGTGTGTTTCTCTTGGACACTGAAACTGTTGGTGGCTGGGATCCATGTACTTTAGTCCAAGTTCACCAACCTGAATATAGATAACAAAGACAAGTTAATAATGCAGGAACTTTTAAAAATGAAACTTAGGAAAGAAGCATTAATTAAAATGAAATTCAAACAGTGAAACTATTAAAGAGCACTAAGTGTTTCCTTAACCAGAAGCAGATCTCCAAAAGATCCAAAACCAAGGAAGATATAGCTCTATTCATTTACTGCTGAAATAGATACAGATAAAATTAACGGTCCTTTTAAGGACCATCAAAATCTTTAAAAGGGAGTCTTAAATTGTTGTACATTGAGTTTAAATTGCTTGTATAAGCTATATTATAGCCCTACCCCTTAAATATCTTCCAAAAATGTAAAATTAGAGAGCCCCTGGCAAGTGTTTCTGAGTTCACACAATAATATGTGGCTATGTATGTGATGCGGCTCTAAATAAATGTTAGCTGGATTCGCACACAACTTTCATAACTGAACCGTGGCATTTAAATGATTTATTTAATAGCCACAATTTATCAAAACTTATTAAAAACCTAAACTGAAACTATGGGTTTATTTTCTGTTTCCAGGTCCCAGAAATAAGATATTAGAAAGAAATAAGCCCATATTTTCCATCTTTCACTGTCCCTGATCCCATATAACACATTTATTATTTCTTTCCCTGTGACTTTTTCTAATACTATTTGCTGATATTTTTCAAAAATCCCTCCATTTTAACTTGCAAGTGTAGGAATACATATTACAGACAACTATGACCTTTCTGTGACCCCCTTTTAAACTTTAAATTGAAAAACAAACTTTTTTAAATTTCATAAATTTAAATTTCAATTTAATTTAAAAAGTTTAATTCAAATTTTAAAAATAATTACACCATTGTTTTCCTTATTAAATTTTGAAGCCTGTAGCCAAATTTCATCCATGAAACTTTAAAAATGAGCTGACAATTGCAGATTAAAATGTTCAAAACATGCTCTCTGACAGGAACGGGGACCCAATTATTTGCCCCATTGGAACGCATTGAAAATCATAGTAAATACCATAGGGTCCCTGTTCAATAAATAATTTTGATAGCCACCTTGGGACTTCTGGTTCATGTTAGGCATTCATTTAGAAGTGTCTAAGTGCAATCTCAGTGCCTCATGACCGGCATTCCGTTGCAAAATTTTGTTTTTATTGACAACAGGGTCAGTCTGTCTACTTCCGGGAAAGAATAAAGGCTAGAATTTAGGCAATTTACTCTATGTACTGACGCCAGATTACATTTAAATCAATCAAAATTTTTACAGAAATTCAAACTAGAAAGCCTACCCTTTCAAATAAAACTACATTCAGTTACAGAACTAGTGAAATAATAACACTACACAATTTATAACAAAAGTTATATATTTTTTTTAAGAACTACATTCGTGGTACCGGACTGGTTGCCCTAACTGGGATCCTATTCCTGTCAGACTTTATTTTTTTTCCCAGACTTAAAACTGCACTTTTAAAATAAAGATATACATCTCAGTAGTTATTGTGCAAAGTTTCAAAAAATTTGATCAAACAGTTACAGAATTATAGATCCTTATCTATAACATCTCAAATACCAGAAAATTGATCGGAGAAAATCTTAAATTCATGAAGAAAATATGCTAAAAATCAGCAAAACTTTTTTATTTCAAGAGATATTTACATTCTGTAAATTGCATAAGGTAGACAAATTCATTCTTTGTATGGAAATCTAGTTGAAACCAAATTTGTTTAAAAATAAATTAAAAATATTATTTTTTTCAATTAAAATTAAAAATCTTCTGTTTTAAAGAATTACATATGCAAAACAAGCATACCCCATAAACAATGGTATAAAATATGAGACAAAGTCTTCAAATAGTCTGCTAAGTTCATTTAAAATACAATATAAGAGGCTAGATGCAGAGAAGTTCTCACTTGTAGCTAAAACCAGTCAAACAGCACCTCCTATAGTTTAACAGATGTGAAGGGAAATCCTTGATCTTCCTGACCGCCTAACGCTACTGTGCGTTGTTGTACTTTTGACTGCTCTAAATGTCCCACTAGTTCATATGTGTGTTCTCTTGGGACACTGAAACTGTTGGTGGCTGGGATCCATGTACTTTAGTCCAAGTTCACCAACCTGAATATAGATAACAAAGACAAGTTAATAATGCAGGAACTTTTAAAAATGAAACTTAGGAAAGAAGCATTAATTAAAATGAAATTCAAACAGTGAAACTATTAAAAGAGCACTAAGTGTTTCCTTAACCAGAAGCAGATCTCCAAAAGATCCAAAACCAAGGAAGATATAGCTCTATTCATTTACTGCTGAAATAGATACAGATAAATTAACGGTCCTTTTAAGGACCATCAAAATCTTTAAAAGGGAGTCTTAAATTGTTGTACATTGAGTTTAAATTGCTTGTATAAGCTATATTATAGCCCTACCCCTTAAATATCTTCCAAAAAATGTAAAATTAGAGAGCCCCTGCAAGTGTTTCTGAGTTCACACAATAATATGTGGCTATGTATGTGATGCGGCTCTAAATAAATGTTAGCTGGATTCGCACACAACTTTCATAACTGAACCGTGGCATTTAAATGATTTATTTAATAGCCACAATTTATCAAAAACTTATTAAAAACCTAAAACTGAAACTATGGGTTTATTTTCTGTTTCCAGGTCCCAGAATAAGATATTAGAAAGAAATAAGCCCATATTTTCCATCTTTCACTGTCCCCTGATCCATATAACACATTTATTATTTCTTTCCCTGTGACTTTTTCTAATACTATTTGCTGATATTTTTTCAAAAATCCCTCCATTTTAACTTGCAAGTGTAGGAATACATATTACAGACAACTATGACCTTTCTGTGACCCCCTTTTAAACTTTAAATTGAAAAACAAACTTTTTTAAATTTCATAAATTTAAATTTCAATTTAATTTAAAAAGTTTAATTCAAATTTTAAAAATAATTACACCATTGTTTTCCTTATTAAATTTTGAAGCCTGTAGCCAAATTTCATCCATGAAACTTTAAAAATGAGCTGACAATTGCAGATTAAAATGTTCAAAACATGCTCTCTGACAGGAACGGGGACCCAATTATTTGCCCCATTGGAACGCATTGAAAATCATAGTAAATACATAGGGTCCTGTTCAATAAATAATTTTGATAGCCACCTTGGGACTTCTGGTTCATGTTAGGCATTCATTTAGAAGTGTCTAAGTGCAATCTCAGTGCCTCATGACCGGCATTCCGTTGCAAAATTTTGTTTTATTGACAACAGGGTCAGTCTGTCTACTTCCGGGAAAGAATAAAGGCTAGAATTTAGGCAATTTACTCTATGTACTGACGCCAGATTACATTTAAATCAATCAAAATTTTTACAGAAATTCAAACTAGAAAGCCTACCCTTTCAAATAAAACTACATTCAGTTACAGAACTAGTGAAATAATAACACTACACAATTTATAACAAAAGTTATATATTTTTTTTAAGAACTACATTCGTGGGTACCGGACTGGTTGCCCTAACTGGGATCCTATTCCTGTCAGACTTTATTTTTTTCCCAGACTTAAAACTGCACTTTTAAAATAAAGATATACATCTCAGTAGTTATTGTGCAAAGTTTCAAAAAATTTGATCAAACAGTTACAGAATTATAGATCCTTATCTATAACATCTCAAATACCAGAAAATTGATCGGAGAAAATCTTAAATTCATGAAGAAAATATGCTAAAAATCAGCAAACTTTTTTATTTCAAGAGATATTTACATTCTGTAAATTGCATAAGGTAGACAAATTCATTCTTTGTATGGAAATCTAGTTGAAACCAAAATTTGTTTAAAAATAAATTAAAAATATTATTTTTTTCAATTAAAATTAAAAAATCTTCTGTTTTAAAGAATTACATATGCAAAACAAGCATACCCCATAAACAATGGTATAAAATATGAGACAAAGTCTTCAAATAGTCTGCTAAGTTCATTTAAAATACAATATAAGAGGCTAGATGCAGAGAAGTTCTCACTTGTAGCTAAAACCAGTCAAACAGCACCTCCTATAGTTTAACAGATGTGAAGGGAAATCCTTGATCTTCCTGACCGCCTAACGCTACTGTGCGTTGTTGTACTTTTGACTGCTCTAAATGTCCCACTAGTTCATATGTGTGTTCTCTTGGACACTGAAACTGTTGGTGGCTGGGATCCATGTACTTTAGTCCAAGTTCACCAACCTGAATATAGATAACAAAGACAAGTTAATAATGCAGGAACTTTTAAAAATGAAACTTAGGAAAGAAGCATTAATTAAAATGAAATTCAAACAGTGAAACTATTAAAAGAGCACTAAGTGTTTCCTTAACCAGAAGCAGATCTCCAAAAGATCCAAAACCAAGGAAGATATAGCTCTATTCATTTACTGCTGAAATAGATACAGATAAAATTAACGGTCCTTTTAAGGACCATCAAAATCTTTAAAAGGGAGTCTTAAATTGTTGTACATTGAGTTTAAATTGCTTGTATAAGCTATATTATAGCCCTACCCCTTAAATATCTTCCAAAAAATGTAAAATTAGAGAGCCCCTGGCAAGTGTTTTCTGAGTTCACACAATAATATGTGGCTATGTATGTGATGCGGCTCTAAATAAATGTTAGCTGGATTCGCACACAACTTTCATAACTGAACCGTGGCATTTAAATGATTTATTTAATAGCCACAATTTATCAAAAACTTATTAAAAACCTAAAACTGAAACTATGGGTTTATTTTCTGTTTCCAGGTCCCAGAAATAAGATATTAGAAAGAAATAAGCCCATATTTTCCATCTTTCACTGTCCCCTGATCCCATATAACACATTTATTATTTCTTTCCCTGTGACTTTTTCTAATACTATTTGCTGATATTTTTCAAAAATCCCTCCATTTTAACTTGCAAGTGTAGGAATACATATTACAGACAACTATGACCTTTCTGTGACCCCCTTTTAAACTTTAAATTGAAAAACAAACTTTTTTAAATTTCATAAATTTAAATTTCAATTTAATTTAAAAAGTTTAATTCAAATTTTAAAAATAATTACACCATTGTTTTCCTTATTAAATTTTGAAGCCTGTAGCCAAATTTCATCCATGAAACTTTAAAAATGAGCTGACAATTGCAGATTAAAATGTTCAAAACATGCTCTCTGACAGGAACGGGGACCCAATTATTTGCCCCATTGGAACGCATTGAAAATCATAGTAAATACATAGGGTCCTGTTCAATAAATAATTTTGATAGCCACCTTGGACTTCTGGTTCATGTTAGGCATTCATTTAGAAGTGTCTAAGTGCAATCTCAGTGCCTCATGACCGGCATTCCGTTGCAAAATTTTGTTTTTATTGACAACAGGGTCAGTCTGTCTACTTCCGGGAAAGAATAAAGGCTAGAATTTAGGCAATTTACTCTATGTACTGACGCCAGATTACATTTAAATCAATCAAAATTTTTACAGAAATTCAAACTAGAAAGCCTACCCTTTCAAATAAAACTACATTCAGTTACAGAACTAGTGAAATAATAACACTACACAATTTATAACAAAAGTTATATATTTTTTTTAAGAACTACATTCGTGGGTACCGGACTGGTTGCCCTAACTGGGATCCTATTCCTGTCAGACTTTATTTTTTTTCCCAGACTTAAAACTGCACTTTTAAAATAAAGATATACATCTCAGTAGTTATTGTGCAAAGTTTCAAAAAATTTGATCAAACAGTTACAGAATTATAGATCCTTATCTATAACATCTCAAATACCAGAAAATTGATCGGAGAAAATCTTAATTCATGAAGAAAATATGCTAAAAATCAGCAAAACTTTTTTATTTCAAGAGATATTTACATTCTGTAAATTGCATAAGGTAGACAAATTCATTCTTTGTATGGAAATCTAGTTGAAACCAAAATTTGTTTAAAAATAAATTAAAAATATTATTTTTTTCAATTAAAATTAAAAATCTTCTGTTTTAAAGAATTACATATGCAAAACAAGCATACCCCATAAACAATGGTATAAAATATGAGACAAAGTCTTCAAATAGTCTGCTAAGTTCATTTAAAATACAATATAAGAGGCTAGATGCAGAGAAGTTCTCACTTGTAGCTAAAACCAGTCAAACAGCACCTCCTATAGTTTAACAGATGTGAAGGGAAATCCTTGATCTTCCTGACCGCCTAACGCTACTGTGCGTTGTTGTACTTTTGACTGCTCTAAATGTCCCACTAGTTCATATGTGTGTTCTCTTGGACACTGAAACTGTTGGTGGCTGGGATCCATGTACTTTAGTCCAAGTTCACCAACCTGAATATAGATAACAAAGACAAGTTAATAATGCAGGAACTTTTAAAAATGAAACTTAGGAAAGAAGCATTAATTAAAATGAAATTCAAACAGTGAAACTATTAAAAGAGCACTAAGTGTTTCCTTAACCAGAAGCAGATCTCCAAAGATCCAAAACCAAGGAAGATATAGCTCTATTCATTTACTGCTGAAATAGATACAGATAAAATTAACGGTCCTTTTAAGGACCATCAAAATCTTTAAAAGGGAGTCTTAAATTGTTGTACATTGAGTTTAAATTGCTTGTATAAGCTATATTATAGCCCTACCCCTTAAATATCTTCCAAAAAATGTAAAATTAGAGAGCCCCTGGCAAGTGTTTCTGAGTTCACACAATAATATGTGGCTATGTATGTGATGCGGCTCTAAATAAATGTTAGCTGGATTCGCACACAACTTTCATAACTGAACCGTGGCATTTAAATGATTTATTTAATAGCCACAATTTATCAAAAACTTATTAAAACCTAAAACTGAAACTATGGTTTATTTTCTGTTTCCAGGTCCCAGAAATAAGATATTAGAAAGAAATAAGCCCATATTTTCCATCTTTCACTGTCCCCTGATCCCATATAACACATTTATTATTTCTTTCCCTGTGACTTTTTCTAATACTATTTGCTGATATTTTTCAAAAATCCCTCCATTTTAACTTGCAAGTGTAGGAATACATATTACAGACAACTATGACCTTTCTGTGACCCCCTTTTAAACTTTAAATTGAAAAACAAACTTTTTTAAATTTCATAAATTTAAATTTCAATTTAATTTAAAAAGTTTAATTCAAATTTTAAAAATAATTACACCATTGTTTTCCTTATTAAATTTTGAAGCCTGTAGCCAAATTTCATCCATGAAACTTTAAAAATGAGCTGACAATTGCAGATTAAAATGTTCAAAACATGCTCTCTGACAGGAACGGGGACCCAATTATTTGCCCCATTGGAACGCATTGAAATCATAGTAAATACATAGGGTCCTGTTCAATAAATAATTTTGATAGCCACCTTGGGACTTCTGGTTCATGTTAGGCATTCATTTAGAAGTGTCTAAGTGCAATCTCAGTGCCTCATGACCGGCATTCCGTTGCAAAATTTTGTTTTTATTGACAACAGGGTCAGTCTGTCTACTTCCGGGAAAGAATAAAGGCTAGAATTTAGGCAATTTACTCTATGTACTGACGCCAGATTACATTTAAATCAATCAAAATTTTTACAGAAATTCAAACTAGAAAGCCTACCCTTTCAAATAAAACTACATTCAGTTACAGAACTAGTGAAATAATAACACTACACAATTTATAACAAAAGTTATATATTTTTTTTAAGAACTACATTCGTGGGTACCGGACTGGTTGCCCTAACTGGGATCCTATTCCTGTCAGACTTTATTTTTTTTCCCAGACTTAAAACTGCACTTTTAAAATAAAGATATACATCTCAGTAGTTATTGTGCAAAGTTTCAAAAAATTTGATCAAACAGTTACAGAATTATAGATCCTTATCTATAACATCTCAAATACCAGAAAATTGATCGGAGAAAATCTTAAATTCATGAAGAAAATATGCTAAAAATCAGCAAAACTTTTTTATTTCAAGAGATATTTACATTCTGTAAATTGCATAAGGTAGACAAATTCATTCTTTGTATGGAAATCTAGTTGAAACCAAAATTTGTTTAAAAATAAATTAAAAATATTATTTTTTTCAATTAAAATTAAAAAATCTTCTGTTTTAAAGAATTACATATGCAAAACAAGCATACCCCATAAACAATGGTATAAAATATGAGACAAAGTCTTCAAATAGTCTGCTAAGTTCATTTAAAATACAATATAAGAGGCTAGATGCAGAGAAGTTCTCACTTGTAGCTAAAACCAGTCAAACAGCACCTCCTATAGTTTAACAGATGTGAAGGGAAATCCTTGATCTTCCTGACCGCCTAACGCTACTGTGCGTTGTTGTACTTTTGACTGCTCTAAATGTCCCACTAGTTCATATGTGTGTTCTCTTGGACACTGAAACTGTTGGTGGCTGGGATCCATGTACTTTAGTCCAAGTTCACCAACCTGAATATAGATAACAAAGACAAGTTAATAATGCAGGAACTTTTAAAAATGAAACTTAGGAAAGAAGCATTAATTAAAATGACATTCAAACAGTGAAACTATTAAAAGAGCACTAAGTGTTTCCTTAACCAGAAGCAGATCTCCAAAAGATCCAAAACCAAGGAAGATATAGCTCTATTCATTTACTGCTGAAATAGATACAGATAAAATTAACGGTCCTTTTAAGGACCATCAAAATCTTTAAAAGGGAGTCTTAAATTGTTGTACATTGAGTTTAAATTGCTTGTATAAGCTATATTATAGCCCTACCCCTTAAATATCTTCCAAAAAATGTAAAATTAGAGAGCCCCTGGCAAGTGTTTCTGAGTTCACACAATAATATGTGGCTATGTATGTGATGCGGCTCTAAATAAATGTTAGCTGGATTCGCACACAACTTTCATAACTGAACCGTGGCATTTAAATGATTTATTTAATAGCCACAATTTATCAAAAACTTATTAAAAACCTAAAACTGAAACTATGGGTTTATTTTCTGTTTCCAGGTCCCAGAAATAAGATATTAGAAAGAAATAAGCCCATATTTTCCATCTTTCACTGTCCCCTGATCCCATATAACACATTATTATTTCTTTCCCTGTGACTTTTTCTAATACTATTTGCTGATATTTTTCAAAAATCCCTCCATTTTAACTTGCAAGTGTAGGAATACATATTACAGACAACTATGACCTTTCTGTGACCCCCTTTTAAACTTTAAATTGAAAAAACAAACTTTTTTAAATTTCATAAATTTAAATTTCAATTTAATTTAAAAAGTTTAATTCAAATTTTAAAAATAATTGACACCATTGTTTTCCTTATTAAATTTTGAAGCCTGTAGCCAAATTTCATCCATGAAACTTTAAAAATGAGCTGACAATTGCAGATTAAAATGTTCAAAACATGCTCTCTGACAGGAACGGGGACCCAATTATTTGCCCCATTGGAACGCATTGAAAATCATAGTAAATACATAGGGTCCTGTTCAATAAATAATTTTGATAGCCACCTTGGGACTTCTGGTTCATGTTAGGCATTCATTTAGAAGTGTCTAAGTGCAATCTCAGTGCCTCATGACCGGGCATTCCGTTGAAATTTTGTTTTTATTGACAACAGGGTCAGTCTGTCTACTTCCGGGAAAGAATAAAGGCTAGAATTTAGGCAATTTACTCTATGTACTGACGCCAGATTACATTTAAATCAATCAAATTTTTACAGAAATTCAAACTAGAAAGCCTACCCTTTCAAATAAAACTACATTCAGTTACAGAACTAGTGAAATAATAACACTACACAATTTATAACAAAAGTTATATATTTTTTTTAAGAACTACATTCGTGGGTACCGGACTGGTTGCCCTAACTGGGATCCTATTCCTGTCAGACTTTATTTTTTTTCCCAGACTTAAAACTGCACTTTTTAAAATAAAGATATACATCTCAGTAGTTATTGTGCAAAGTTTCAAAAAATTGATCAAACAGTTACAGAATTATAGATCCTTATCTATAACATCTCAAATACCAGAAAATTGATCGGAGAAAATCTTAAATTCATGAAGAAAATATGCTAAAAATCAGCAAAACTTTTTTATTTCAAGAGATATTTACATTCTGTAAATTGCATAAGGTAGACAAATTCATTCTTTGTATGGAAATCTAGTTGAAACAAAATTTGTTTAAAAATAAATTAAAAATATTATTTTTTTCAATTAAAATTAAAAAATCTTCTGTTTTAAAGAATTACATATGCAAAACAAGCATACCCCATAAACAATGGTATAAAATATGAGACAAAGTCTTCAAATAGTCTGCTAAGTTCATTTAAAATACAATATAAGAGGCTAGATGCAGAGAAGTTCTCACTTGTAGCTAAAACCAGTCAAACAGCACCTCCTATAGTTTAACAGATGTGAAGGGAAATCCTTGATCTTCCTGACCGCCTAACGCTACTGTGCGTTGTTGTACTTTTGACTGCTCTAAATGTCCCACTAGTTCATATGTGTGTTCTCTTGGACACTGAAACTGTTGGTGGCTGGGATCCCATGTACTTTAGTCCAAGTTCACCAACCTGAATATAGATAACAAAGACAAGTTAATAATGCAGGAACTTTTAAAATGAAACTTAGGAAAGAAGCATTAATTAAAATGAAATTCAAACAGTGAAACTATTAAAAGAGCACTAAGTGTTTCCTTAACCAGAAGCAGATCTCCAAAAGATCCAAAACCAAGGAAGATATAGCTCTATTCATTTACTGCTGAAATAGATACAGATAAAATTAACGGTCCTTTTAAGGACCATCAAAATCTTTAAAAGGGAGTCTTAAATTGTTGTACATTGAGTTTAAATTGCTTGTATAAGCTATATTATAGCCCTACCCCTTAAATATCTTCCAAAAAATGTAAAATTAGAGAGCCCCTGGGCAGATGTTTTCTGAGTTCACACAATAATATGTGGCTATGTATGTGATGCGGGCTCTAAATAAATGTTAGCTGGATTCGCACACAACTTTCATAACTGAACCGTGGCATTTAAATGATTTATTTAATAGCACAATTTATCAAAAACTTATTAAAAACCTAAAACTGAAACTATGGGTTTATTTTCTGTTTCCAGGTCCCAGAAATAAGATATTAGAAAGAAATAAGCCCATATTTTCCATCTTTCACTGTCCCCTGATCCATATAACACATTTATTATTTCTTTCCCTGTGACTTTTTCTAATACTATTTGCTGATATTTTTCAAAAATCCCTCCATCTTTAACTTGCAAGTGTAGGAATACATATTACAGACAACTATGACCTTTCTGTGACCCCCTTTTAAACTTTAAATTGAAAAACAAACTTTTTTAAATTTCATAAATTTAAATTTCAATTTAATTTAAAAAGTTTAATTCAAATTTTAAAAATAATTACACCATTGTTTTCCTTATTAAATTTTGAAGCCTGTAGCCAAATTTCATCCATGAAACTTTAAAAATGAGCTGACAATTGCAGATTAAAATGTTCAAAACATGCTCTCTGACAGGAACGGGGACCCAAATTATTTGCCCCATTGGAACGCATTGAAAATCATAGTAAATACATAGGGTCCTGTTCAATAAATAATTTTGATAGCCACCTTGGGACTTCTGGTTCATGTTAGGCATTCATTTAGAAGTGTCTAAGTGCAATCTCAGGTGCTCATGACCGGCATTCCGTTGCAAAATTTTGTTTTTATTGACAACAGGGTCAGTCTGTCTACTTCCGGGAAAGAATAAAGGCTAGAATTTAGGCAATTTACTCTATGTACTGACGCCAGATTACATTTAAATCAATCAAAATTTTTACAGAAATTCAAACTAGAAAGCCTACCCTTTCAAATAAACTACATTCAGTTACAGAACTAGTGAAATAATAACACTACACAATTTATAACAAAAGTTATATATTTTTTTTAAGAACTACATTCGTGGGTACCGGACCTGGTTGCCCTAACTGGGATCCTATTCCTGTCAGACTTTATTTTTTTTCCCAGACTTAAAACTGCACTTTTAAAATAAAGATATACATCTCAGTAGTTATTGTGCAAAGTTTCAAAAAATTTGATCAAACAGTTACAGAATTATAGATCCTTATCTATAACATCTCAAATACCAGAAAATTGATCGGAGAAAAATCTTAAATTCATGAAGAAAATATGCTAAAAATCAGCAAAACTTTTTTATTTCAAGAGATATTTACATTCTGTAAATTGCATAAGGTAGACAAATTCATTCTTTGTATGGAAATCTAGTTGAAACCAAAATTTGTTTAAAAATAAATTAAAAATATTATTTTTTTCAATTAAAATTAAAAAATCTTCTGTTTTAAAGAATTACATATGCAAAACAAGCATACCCATAAACAATGGTATAAAATATGAGACAAAGTCTTCAAATAGTCTGCTAAGTCATTTAAAATACAATATAAGAGGCTAGATGCAGAGAAGTTCTCACTTGTAGCTAAAACCAGTCAAACAGCACCTCCTATAGTTTACAGATGTGAAGGGAAATCCTTGATCTTCCTGACCGCCTAACGCTACTGTGCGTTGTTGTACTTTTGACTGCTCTAAATGTCCCACTAGTTCATATGTGTGTTCTCTTGGACACTGAAACTGTTGGTGGCTGGGATCCATGTACTTTAGTCCAAGTTCACCAACCTGAATATAGATAACAAAGACAAGTTAATAATGCAGGAACTTTTAAAAATGAAACTTAGAAAGAAGCATTAATTAAAATGAAATTCAAACAGTGAAACTATTAAAAGAGCACTAAGTGTTTCCTTAACCAGAAGCAGATCTCCAAAAGATCCAAAACCAAGGAAGATATAGCTCTATTCATTTACTGCTGAAATAGATACAGATAAAATTAACGGTCCTTTTAAGGACCATCAAAATCTTTAAAAGGGAGTCTTAAATTGTTGTACATTGAGTTTAAATTGCTTGTATAAGCTATATTATAGCCCTACCCCTTAAATATCTTCCAAAAAATGTAAAATTAGAGAGCCCCTGGCAAGTGTTTCTGAGTTCACACAATAATATGTGGCTATGTATGTGATGCGGCTCTAAATAAATGTTAGCTGGATTCGCACACAACTTTCATAACTGAACCGTGGCATTTAAATGATTTATTTAATAGCCACAATTTATCAAAAACTTATTAAAAACCTAAAACTGAAACTATGGGTTTATTTTCTGTTTCCAGGTCCACGAAATAAGATATTAGAAAGAAATAAGCCCATATTTTCCATCTTTCACTGTCCCCTGATCCCATATAACACATTTATTATTTCTTTCCCTGTGACTTTTTCTAATACTATTTGCTGATATTTTTCAAAAATCCCTCCATTTTAACTTGCAAGTGTAGGAATACATATTACAGACAACTATGACCTTTCTGTGACCCCCTTTTAAACTTTAAATTGAAAAACAAACTTTTTTAAATTTCATAAATTTAAATTTCAATTTAATTTAAAAAGTTTAATTCAAATTTTAAAAATAATTACACCATTGTTTTCCTTTATTAAATTTGAAGCCTGTAGCCAAATTTCATCCATGAAACTTTAAAAATGAGCTGACAATTGCAGATTAAAATGTTCAAAACATGCTCTCTGACAGGAACGGGGACCCAATTATTTGCCCATTGGAACGCATTGAAAATCATAGTAAATACATAGGGTCCTGTTCAATAAATAATTTTGATAGCCACCTTGGGACTTCTGGTTCATGTTAGGCCATTCATTTAGAAGTGTCTAAGTGCAATCTCAGTGCCTCATGACCGGCATTCCGTTGCAAAATTTTGTTTTTATTGACAACAGGGTCAGTCTGTCTACTTCCGGGAAAGAATAAAGGCTAGAATTTAGGCAATTTACTCTATGTACTGACGCCAGATTACATTTAAATCAATCAAATTTTTACAGAAATTCAAACTAGAAAGCCTACCTTTCAAATAAAACTACATTCAGTTACAGAACTAGTGAAATAATAACACTACACAATTTATAACAAAAGTTATATATTTTTTTTAAGAACTACATTCGTGGGTACCGGACTGGTTGCCCTAACTGGGATCCTATTCCTGTCAGACTTTATTTTTTTTCCCAGACTTAAAACTGCACTTTTAAAATAAAGATATACATCTCAGTAGTTATTGTGCAAAGTTTCAAAAAATTTGATCAAACAGTTACAGAATTATAGATCCTTATCTATACATCTCAAATACCAGAAAATTGATCGGAGAAAATCTTAAATTCATGAAGAAAATATGCTTAAAAATCAGCAAAACTTTTTTATTTCAAGAGATATTTACATTCTGTAAATTGCATAAGGTAGACAAATTCATTCTTTGTATGGAAATCTAGTTGAAACCAAAATTTGTTTAAAAATAAATTAAAAATATTATTTTTTTCAATTAAAATTAAAAAATCTTCTGTTTTAAAGAATTACATATGCAAAACAAGCATACCCCATAAACAATGGTATAAAATATGAGACAAAGTCTTCAAATAGGTCTGCTAAGTTCATTTAAAATACAATATAAGAGGCTAGATGCAGAGAAGTTCTCACTTGTAGCTAAAACCAGTCAAACAGCACCTCCTATAGTTTAACAGATGTGAAGGGAAATCCTTGATCTTCCTGACCGCCTAACGCTACTGTGCGTTGTTGTACTTTTGACTGCTCTAAATGTCCCACTAGTTCATATGTGTGTTCTCTTGGACACTGAAACTGTTGGTGCTGGGATCCATGTACTTTAGTCCAAGTTCACCAACCTGAATATAGATAACAAAGACAAGTTAATAATGCAGGAACTTTTAAAAATGAAACTTAGGAAAGAAGCATTA
>NW_027269127.1:0-1000 GCF_963676685.1 Mytilus edulis
AGAATCAATAATATTGCCTAAAAAGACAATTTGTTTAGCAGGCTTGAACACAGATTTTCTTTCATGAATTATAAAACCAAGCCACTCCATTAAATCATTAGTATTTTGTACATTTTCTATGCACTCATCTTCAGTATCTCCAAGCAAAAGAGAGTCATCAATATAAGCTACATTCATATAACCAAATTGCCGTAAAGTTGCAAAAACAGGCTTCATTAACTTTGTAAAGATTCTAGGTGCTGATAGCAAACCATTTGGTAAACAGGTATATTGAAAAATAGTGTTTTTCCATATAAAACGTAATAGTTTCTGATGTTCCTCTGCTATAGGAACAGAATAATATGCATGACGCAAATCAATTGAACTGAAAAAACAATTTGGTTTCACCAATTTAAAGCCATTTCAAAAGTGTCCATCTTGAAATGATGGGGAATAATAAATTTATTCAATTCTTTTAAATTAAGAATCACTCTATGCTCATTTGTATTTTTCTTTGGAACTGTAAAAATTGGAGATATATATTGATCTGTATCAAATTTAACTTCCACTATTACACCTAATTTTTTCAAATTTTCTATTTCGTCATTTATAATCTTTTCCTGGCCTTTATCAAAAATTCTTTGATATGGTGTGAGACTTTGAGTGGGTATTGAATTATCAATAAATTCAAGGTGACAGTGTTCAACTGTATCCAAAATAAATTTATCAGAAGTAATTTTTTGCCAGTTTTCAACATAATTTTTCAATCTACCTGCTGTAAAAGGTTTAATATCAGAGACACCCGCTAAACTTACCTGTTTAGCATAATTTACTTCCTCAGGAAACTTGGAACACCTCTCAAGTTTTTTGAACCACCTTGATCATTTGAATACTGGCCTCTACCGCCGTAACCACGGCCTCGACCACCTCTGTATCCACCACGACGAGACCCTGCACGGCCTCTACCAAAACCTCGTCCTCTACCAAAACTACCTCCTCGAGAAAAACCATTTCCTCTACC
>NW_027269128.1:0-3000 GCF_963676685.1 Mytilus edulis
ATACTTACTATATGTTCCAGCATTGAGAATGACATCATCAATAGTAATATCACCTCTGAATGACGTAATACTTACTACATGTTGCCGGGTTGAGAGTGATATCATCATTAGTAATATCACCTCTGAATGACGTTATACTTACTACATGTTACAGGATTGAGAGTAATATCATCAATAGTAATGTCACCTCTGAATGACGTTATACTTACTACATATTGCAGGATTGAGAGTAATATCATCAATAGTAATGTCACCTCTGAATGACGTTATACTTACTACATATTGCAGGATTGAGAGTAACATCATCAATAGTAATATCACCTCTGAATGACGTTATACTTACTACATATTGCAGGATTGAGAGTAATATCATCAATAGTAATGTCACCTCTGAATGACGTTATACTTACTACATATTGCAGGATTGAGAGTAATATCATCAATAGTAATGTCAACCTCTGGATGGACGTTATACTTACTACATATTGTAGGATTGAGAGTTATATCATCAATAGTAATGTCACCTCTGAATGACGTTATACTTACTACATGCTACAGGGTTGAGAGTGATATCATCATTAGTAATATCACCTCTGAATGACGTTATACTTACTACATGTTGCAGGATTGAGAGTAATATCATCAATAGTAATGTCACCTCTGAATGACGTTATACTTACTACATGTTGCAGGATTGAGAGTAATATCATCAATAGTATTGTCACCTCTGAATGACGTTATACTTACTACATGTTGCAGGATTGAGAGTAATATCATCAATAGTAATATCACCTCTGAATGACGTTATACTTACTACATATTGCAGGATTGAGAGTAATATCATCAATAGTAATGTCACCTCTAGATGACGTTATACTTACTACATGTTGCAGGATTGAGAGTAATATCATCAATAGTAATATCACCTCTGAATGACGTTATACTTACTACATATTGCAGGATTGAGAGTAATATCATCAATAGTAATATCACCTCTGAATGACGTTATACTTACTACATGTTGCAGGATTGAGAGTAATATCATCAATAGTAATATCACCTCTGAATGACGTTATACTTACTACATGTTGCAGGATTGAGAGTAATATCATCAATAGTAATATCACCTCTGGATGACGTTATACTTACTACATATATCAGGATTGAGAGTAATATCATCAATAGTAATATCACCTCTGAATGACGTTATACTTACTACATGTTGCAGGATTGAGAGTAATATCATCAATAGTAATATCACCTCTGAATGACGTTATACTTACTACATGTTGCAGGATTGAGAGTAATATCATCAATAGTAATATCACCTCTGAATGACGTTATACTTACTTCATGTTGCAGGATTGAGAGTAATATCATCAATAGTAATATCACCTCTGAATGACGTTATAACTTACTACATATTGCAGGATTGAGAGTAATATCATCAATAGTAATGTCACCTCTGAATGACGTTATACTTACTACATGTTACAGGGTTGAGAGTGATATCATCATTAGTAATATCACCTCTGAATGACGTTATACTTACTACATGTTGCAGGATTGAGAGTAATATCATCAATAGTAATGTCACCTCTGAATGACGTTATACTTACTACATGTTGCAGGATTGAGAGTAATATCATCAATAGTAATATCAACTCTGAATGACGTTATACTTACTACATGTTGCAGGATTGAGAGTAATATCATCAATAGTAATGTCACCTCTGGATGACGTTATACTTACTACATATTGCAGGATTGAGAGTAATATCATCAATAGTAATGTCACCTCTGAATGGACGTTATACTTACTACATATTGCAGGATTGAGAGTAATATCATCAATAGTAATGTCACCTTCTGGATGACGTTATACTTACTACATATTGCATGATGAGAGTAATATCATCAATAGTAATGTCACCTCTGAATGACGTTATACTTACTACATGTTACAGGGTTGAGAGTGATATCATCATTAGTAATATCACCTCTGAATGACGTTATACTTACTACATGTTGCAGGATTGAGAGTAATATCATCAATAGTAATATCACCTCTGAATGACGTTATACTTACTACATAATTGCAGGGTTGAGAGTGATATCATCATTAGTAATGTCACCTCTGAATGACGTAATACTTACTACATGTTGCCGGATTGAGAGTAATATCATCAATAGTAATGTCACCTCTGAATGACGTTATACTTACTACATGTTGCAGGATTGAGAGTAATATCATCAATAGTAATATCACCTCTGAATGACGTTATACTTACTACATATTGCAGGATTGAGAGTAATATCCTCAATAGTAATATCAACTCTGAATGACGTTATACTTACTACATGTTGCAGGATTGAGAGTAATATCATCAATAGTAATATCAACTCTGAATGACGTTATACTTACTACATATTGCAGGATTGAGAGTAATATCATCAATAGTAATATCACCTCTGAATGACGTTATACTTACTACATATTGTAGGATTGAGAGTAATATCATCAATAGTAATGTCACCTCTGAATGACGTTATACTTACTACATGTACCAGCATTGAGAGTGACATCATCAATAGTAATACCACCTCTGAATGACGTAATACTCACTTTATGTATCAACATTGAGAGTGACATCATCAATAGTAGTATCACTTCCAAATGACGTTATACTTACTATATGTTCCAGCATTGAGAATGACATCATCAATAGTAATATCACCTCTGAATGACGTAATACTTACTACATGTTGCAGGGTTGAGAGTGATATCATCATTAGTAATATCACCTCTGAATGACGTAATACTTACTACATGTTGCAGGGTTGAGAGTGATATCATCATTAGTAATATCACCTCTGAATGACGTTATACTTACTACATGTTGCAGGATTGAGAGTAATATCATCAATAGTAATGTCACCTCTGGATGACGTTATACTTACTACATGTTGCAGGATTGAGAGTAATATCATCAATAGTAA
>NW_027269129.1:0-3000 GCF_963676685.1 Mytilus edulis
TATGTATAAAATAAACTGTGAGAAAAAAGGTGTCCTGCGCAAAGACTGCAAGTGCAATTCTCTGTTCTTGACGACAATTTCACAAATTATTATCTATATACAAGTTTGACTGTATAAATATGTGAATAACTCTATAAAATTCATCTTGATCGTGACATCGCCTCCCCAATTTGAGAAAGTATTCTTACTTTCATTTAGCTCCACGATCCTAAATACGACTCAAAATATCTGCTCCAACGTTGTCCTTTTTCTCTAATGGCAACAATCCGGAACCTATACGACTGTAACAAGAGTGACCATCTCATCAATCGTTCATTTGCTAATTTAGACTTTTGCAAATATATCATAGGTTGATGGTCTGTCTCTAATTTAAACTGTTTACCATATAAATACCTTGAAATTTGCTGATTGCCCATACAATGGCTAGGCATATACATTGAATTTATTACAATCTGTTCACTGAAGCATTCAAATATTATTATCTATCAAATAATGATATCTACGGTGAAGGGTAAAACACTTAATAAAGGGACAAACTGTTTAACTCCTCGTGTATAAGTGTAAATTAACCTTCATACTATAATTAACACTGTAATTCAGGTTAAAAAAAAACAGCAAAAAGTTTTCTTTCTTTTAATCGAAGTAAAATTCAAAAAGCTGAAACACAACAGTAGTATACAGCTGTTCAAAAGTCGTTAATCGATCAAGTAAAACAAATCCGTGTCACAAACTAAAACGGAGGGAAACATCACATATGAGGAAAACAGCGGAACAAAAACGTACACTGAACTGCAACAAAACATACGCCAAGATATAAAAAAACGTCCTATTTGATAACTAGTGCCATATTCCTGACTTGGTACAGGACATTTCAAGAAAAAATGGTAGGTTGAACCTGGTTTTATGGGTAGACAAAACTGTCGCTTTAATATATGGCAATTTTAAAAGAAATATTGCCAAAATAACAACACTACGTGGCAGGAAAACAGTAAAAACTATCGGATAGCAAAACACCTGCTAACTTTGATGAAACTCGGTGTATATTGGTAAAACAGCAATACTGCAGCGTAAAAAGGTAGAAATAAAAATTTGCTTTAAGCATGTCAAATGTTTTTACATAATGCAAATATAATATTTAATTTTGACGACGTATACTATTTCTTCAACTCGTGTTTAAAAGATCAGATCACAACACCCTTACTATGTCATTAATGTATTTGCAAACAAATGTCATATAAGACCTATTAAGTTTCTGTCTTTATTATAATTCTTTGGAAATGACATTGCAGGGTACAATTCGTTCCATCACCGTGCAGATATCATTTATCAGGTAAATAACCGCTCAGGTTTATTTGAATCTGTTCCGACCTCATATTAAATAAACATGTTGATTGTTACCCATTGAAAAAATCTAAACATACCTTTAATATATATTTAACCGCTCTCACTTGTGTTGGTTTAAGTTACTAGTAGTTAGATGCAGAGTTTGTACAAGTACATTATACTTTCGGGTAAATATAATTTGCTTGTTGCAATATCGTTTTTTTTTTGTGTTTCGGCGACTTTTAGCACTCATCGACTAATCAATTAATTCATAACCCGGTTAGAATTTCTTTTCTCGGTATGAACGGAATGCTTTAAAAGGAAAAGAACTGATGCAGTCGAGAGATTGAGACATGTAGGAAACTTTCCAAACCTGCCTGTATAGATAATTCTAGCTAATTGTAACATACTGGAAATCTCCAGGCGGTATCGCCTTGACTTTTGTTTACGGAAAAGAGTGTAACCTTTGAAAGATGGTATTTGTTCGATCATAAACCAGCCATCAACAACAACGCAAATGACAGTGACAATCAAAATGTCTACCGATTGGATCATTCAATGCTTTCTATGCCATTTCACGTTATCTAAAGTAAATGCCACAGAACTAACCGTTATCCCTTGAAAACAATTTTCCTTGGACAAATGGAAGACTACTGGTTTCTAGAAAGCAAAACTGCAACACTCTATGACTGTAATGACAAAATTGGTGGTTAATGTATTCTATCTAGTACATCCTCCTTTAGTACGGAGAATATGATAGTGCAATAGTTGCATCTCGGTGAGAATAAACTTACAATTCCACTCATACCCAGTCAATAAGTATACACTGCTGCTCGGATAGACGCAGCTATGGTCACTAGCTTTACACATCGGCTGTCCATCATGATATTATTAGTTACATAGTGTGCTAGTGACCTAATACGGTATATATGGGGTCAGTAAATTCCATATGGGGTGAGAGCGAAGCTCGAATCCCCATATGGAATTTACTGACCCCATATATACCGTATTACGTCACTAGCACACTATGTAACGAATTTATCATACCGACTATCTTAACGTGTGAAATTAAGACTAGTGGTTCTCAAAACGAGCAAGTCTTCAATACTGTTAGCGCTAAGAAAATACTTCCATTGATCCTACAAAAACAGATACCAACAATAACGACTTGTAAGGTTTAAATGTGTTTTATGAATTTGTTTCAATCTTAATCATCGATTTCTTCGTCTGTTGGAACTTTTAAGATTTTTTCTCAGTACCGTTTTGTTTTTTACAAAGGGACATAACACCATTACTAACCGTGTATGAAATAAGCCCCGCCCCTTCTTACCTAATAAGGAATATAAAGGGACGTAACTCCACTACTAACCGTGTATGAGATAAGCCCCGCCTCCCTACTAACCTAATATCAAATATACACGGTTTGCACGCGGACGCTTTTAACCAATCAAATTCTTGGAAATGTATAGGAGGTAAGATAATAAAAAAAATCAACCTGAAACCATATAGTACAACTTATAAATTAAATATTATGTACAAATCATAGAACTATCTGATACAAACCCAATGCTAAACAGTACCGATGATACAAACGAACAAATACCATGATAGACAATGCTTAAGATATATTTTTAGACTGTAAGACGCAACGTCAGATGTAACTAGCATTACCTGTAA
>NW_027269130.1:0-26765 GCF_963676685.1 Mytilus edulis
AGAAAAACTATCAAAGTTAGTTCAAGTATCAAAATATTTTTTTTAGAATTATCAGTACCAGATAATGTATCGGAAGGAACTAAAACATAATATATTTTCTGCAAGCAGAAGCAGTTGTTTTCAATGCTCTGTTTTCTTACACACCTTTTCCGTGTTGCAAGATTTTGAGGCTTCTTAGGCAAATTTTTTGAAAAAAACTTCTTTAGACGACCTTCCTCCCGTACCATTTATAAAGAATTGAATTCCTATCATGAAATTTAACCAAAATACCAGCTTCGTACTTAAAATTTATTAGCTTTAAAATTATTTTTTCATAAAAAATAAAGCACTTTAGTGTCGCTCGGGTGCCAGATTTTGCGTCTCAATGGGTAGAGGCTTTTAATAAAAAATAGAATAGATTTGCAAATAAATCGGTCTTTATCTGATACTTTTTTAGTTTCAAACACATCTACAATAATTATTATGATAAAACATTACAAACTGAAGGTACCTCATTTTGCCTGTTTTTCGGTCTTATAAGACAGTGTGGTTTTTTGATTTCATAAAAAGTAAAAATAGTCAAAATCTTTTGTGTTAAAGCTAGAAAATGATTTTCTTTTCTTTTTCAGTTACTATCATGGTCAGAATTAAAGTTACTCATGTAGCTCACTGCATCGAAACATGGACGAAAATCACTGAGCAGACCTCCATAACAGATTTGCCCTGAGCCACCAACAGTCAAACTCCACCAAAGTTCATTACAAGTTTCCTCTCAAGCACTCTTTTTGACATAAATCTGACCGTCGCCGAGGGAAAAGAAGAGGAAAGTATTGTCTAAAGAAAGTTATTTTCTTTACCATTTGGATAAATGATAGAAAATCAGCAGCAAGATTAAGTTTTTTTAAGATTTCTGTTTTTGAAATCGTTAAGAATAGTAGTGTCATCGTCTTCAGGTCTCCATGAAGCTGTGTTTTCATTTGAAAATAAAGATACCATGGAGTATTTCATTGGAGAGAGAAATCGAATTCGTTATGGAGTGAGTGCTTGAGAAATATTGTTTCTGGATCCTATTAATTATTCACTTGTATTATATGTAAATGATTATTGGTGTACATTACTTTAACTGAATTTTCTAAAAAAATCGTCAGTCCAAATAGTCCATAAACTTTTTTGATTGGCTTATCAATAGATCGTCAATTCATTTGCATATCATTATAAATTCATAACTTCCAGTTCACTCACATGTGACCCTCAAAGCGGGTTTCGTTATAGCCTGGGGTCCTGGCTAATCTTGTCAGTTATACCGGTAATTAAATATGTGCCACTTTACTGCAAGTATTATTTGGTGTGTTGAGAAGTACAGAAACCATCCACTACATTACCATAGCATGATGAAGGTAGGTGCGGTGAAATATATGTTATAACTTGGACTAAATTCAGTGATGATACTCATTCATGTAAACATGTTAAAGGTTCACAATTAAATGTTAGTTAAAATACATGTTTATTGAAACACTTCAAATTTCTACCTCGTATTCCTTTGCACGAAGACCATTCTGTAATAGATTGTTTTTCGTCATCCCATGTGATAAGAGCATAGCGGGAGATGATAACATTACAATAGGTTCGGCGTGTTAGCTTAATAGTATAGGCATCTAGCTTGCCAAAATATATCACAAAGACTTTACTTGTAAGCTAGATAATATGAATCCAGCTTGCTACAATGTAGTTAGCATTACAGTAATCAAACTTTCTATGAACAGTTTGGCCATGACAAAGAGGAATGATTCAAGCATTACGATGAATATATATATATTTATCATATACTTAGACTAAATAACATATGATTTTTACTGTATGATAATAGCATTAAATTAACGTAAATTCCATATTTTTCGAATTGGTGCTTAGCGGGCTGATATGAAAAGTTTATCACATGCTTCGATTGTTATCACATGCCTTTCCGTAACGTTATCACATGGCATTCCGGTGATACTCGGCAAATTCCGGAAAATACACCCAAATGCTACGTTTTCGGTGAAAAACATTACAAAATAGTGTACAAAACAATTATTTACTAAGTCTGATACTGAAAAGTATATTGTGTAAATTAATTAAATAAAAAATAAAATAAAAAAACAAACAAATTATTAAATAAATGCATTCTTTATAAAGTTTCAAACATAATTTAGAAAGTTACTTTGAAAAGGTTGACTTTTCCAAACAGTGTTCATTATGTATATTGTTGGTTTTTTTTTGGTCGAGTCGTCCATATTAAAAATGTGTTCTGCTCTGCTGAGGGCATATGGTAGAAAGATTTGATATCGAATGTACTAAATTTGGGGTCCGACGTCCTTGAACTTTTCAATCTTTGAACTTCTATTTGAGAACCACGTAAAAGGATCAATATATGAATTTGTTATTTTTCTCCATTGTTGAAGCATATGATAAAAAGATCATAACATGTCATTTTTCATATCGCATGTATTATCAGCCCTCGGTCAATATCAGCCCTCGAGCCATGCGGCTCTTGGGCTGATATGGAACCTAGGGCTGATAATACATGCGATATGAAAAATGCCATGTAATAATCTGATAATATCTCCGTCTGCTGTTTATATAATATAGATATAATATGATAATAAAGAGATTCAACTTGTCAATGACGTCGGGCTAACGATGAATTGTGCCTAACAAATGGCGTATCGACTTTTTGCTTTACAACAAAGAGATCCAGCCCATCGGCTTCATAGTACTTGTATTAATTCTAAGTTTCAGTTAACTCTTTAATGAGTTTATTATGCAAGACGAATATACACAAAATGAGAATATGCAAAGTTTCACGGTATAAATCTATAACGTGTTTCATTTGCATGACTATATATACACTAACTGAAAATATGATAGTATAATAATAATCTTTTCAAATAAAATAAAATATTTATCTGACCTTAGAAATCTGTAAAAGCTTGGTACCCGCAAGCATTTAATCATCAATAAGCAATACACTCATGTATTTTCTTGATCTTGTAGTGTGTAAAAGCATATACAATAGCAGAAGATATGTGTTTGTTTCTTAAATATAGTGATACATGCTTACTTTTGATCGCCACTTAGTCGAATCTTCTGAAGGTTTCCGTGGGTCATAATCACTTGTCCATCCTAAATAGTGAAAACGTTGTTTTGGTTATAAGTTTTAATGTTATCATTTTCCATATAATCGGAAATTAATAATAATAATATTTATTCCCTGAAATCGGCAGTGCCGTACGTATTATGCCTCCACTCTGTTTTTGCTTGTCTATGTGTATCTATCTTTTGAGTTAAGCCTTTTTCAACTTATTTTTACAGCGGATGACCGAGAGGGCAATCCGGTGTATTGACTGTTGACAGCGAGATTTGAATGTAACCCGAATAATCCAGTCGTTATTTTACGCTCAATATCGATCACTATCAAAGTGGAGAGAATCGGAGAAGGTAAGGGCTTGAATTATTCGATTTAGTTGGACTGGTAACCAATCTATAATCTATAAATAAGCGGACACCAAGCGAGTGCAGAATAACATACCTTATATCTTGTTATAAGAGACAATATCTGAAAAAGTCTAATTTTCATGTCCCGCCTTTCACCAGCAATTTTTTTTTTATTCAGGCATCTTTTTGGAAAATTTTACGTTTCAGTATTAACTCGAGTATATAATGCACCAACTGCAACCAATTAAACATTCTTTTTAATATTTCGTCTAATAAAATATTATAATTTAAATGGTCAACCCCCCCCCCCCCCCCCCCCCCCCCCGAAAAAAAATCATGTTATCTATATTAAGTAAACAGCCTTCCGATTTTCACAAATCTGATAGATTATATAAAAAAACTTCTCCATTACTGGTCTGATTTTGTTACAACTAAAGCATGTAAGAAAATTTTGCATTTTTAAGGGTCTTTTGAATGTTGTCCCAGGGGTATTTCCCTCTGTTACCGCTGTTTTTTTTCTCCACCTGTGGACACATTTGAAAGACCAAAAAATTCTTGTAATGTAATGTGAAGAGCATCATTTCCTGAATGTATGAATCCATTTGTTAAGGTGAATAGCAGCAGTTTGAAAAAACTGAACTCCTCAAAGATCAGAATTTGGAGAAAAATAATTTTGTTGTTCTCTCCTGTTACAGCCTTTTTGGTACCTTCTGAGAATAATTCAATGTCACCCCTATAACAGTACATGTGTTTTTATAGTATCTTATTAAATTGATATGTAGATGGAAGTAAACTTCTACACAATTCGAGTAAATGAACAAAAAGTACTGCGTAATTCCTTTCTGTTACGTTCTGTCATGTTACCTGATAAAAAGTAACAGCATAACCATAATCAGTAACAGGAAAGAATGTTCAGATTTTCAAGACAATTTCACTGATGAATCAAAACGTTAATCTACTATATGTCAACCATTCGTTTAATATAAGTTAGCATCACCATATTAAATAAATTTCAAATCTCTCTCTCTCTCTGTCTGTCTCTCTCTCTCTTGACCTATGGGAACAAGCTGTGCGTCTCTCCTTGCCAACCTCTTATGTATGTCATATGAAGCAGATAGGTTCATTCATACACTTTTCAAAAACGAGAAGATCAAAGAAGCCAGTTCATTAAATTTCCGACATTCAGATATAATGATGTTCCATTTAACAATCCAAACTTTTCTGCCTACAAATAAAAGAAACAGCAGACATGGCTTCCTCTGTCTCCTTTTTAGACTTATACCTCGAATTTGACATAAGCTGTCATCTCAGTATCAGATTCTATGACAAACGAGATTATTTTAATTTTGAAATTATCAATTTCCCCCATCTTAGTAACTGTAAACAATATATATTAACTTCACCTGGATATGGGATAAAATCATATACATTTCTCAATTTATTCGGTATTTAAGAGATTGCCAAAAAATTGAAACGCTCAAAGCCAAACATTTGAAATCCGAAAATGTATAAGTACCGAAAATCATTTAGAGCTATATGTCAAAATACCTAAAATAAATAGCCAAATTCATCTAAAGTCAACTTTGCCTCAGGGATTTTAAACCTTAGTTTCATAGTAATTTAAAAATTTATAAACAGACAACTTTAGTGAAGTTTGTTAAATCATGTCAGTACCGAAGCACCGACTACTGAGCTGATGATACCCTCGGGGACTGATAGTCCACCAGCAGAGGTATCGACCCAGTGATGTAAAAAATGGAAAACAACACGTTTTATAATTTATTGCGTCCGAAGCGCTTTTCTGGATTTACCTTCATCAGGAACGCTCAAAGCCAAACATTTGAAATCCGAAGATGTCAGATAAGTACCGAAAATCGTTTAAGAGCTAAATTTCAAAACACCTAAAATAAATAGCCACATTCATCTAAAGCCAACTTTGCCTCAGGGAGTTGAAACCTTAGTTTCATAATAATTTAAAAATTTATAAACGGACAATTTTAGTTAAGTTTGTTAAATCATATAAAATAAATAGCCAAATTCATCTAAAGCCACTGTTACTCAGACTTTGTAAATAGACACCAGTGTCTGAGCTGAGAGTTGATGATCCAGGGTTATGTCAAAAAACGGCTTGTCATTTTTTTTATATAAAAAAAAAGGCATCGGAATATACCGAAACCTTGTTTATCAATATTACGTATCAACTTCACAAATAATACACGATGGTCTTGAAGTATACATTTGTAGATTATAGGTTGGTTATCATCTTTTAACAAGAGTGCACACGCTGAAATGTCTCGCCTTCTTTACTAATCATTGATATTATGTTGATAGTCCTAAATATAAAGCTTTATTACAACTGTCACATAAACTTAACATTCACCAAGAAAACTAAACATAGATTCATGAAAAATATGAAAATGAGGTCAAGGTCAGATGGACAATGCAAGACAGACATGAATAGCTAATTATTCTTCCATACAACAAATTTAGTTAACCTATTGCTTATAGATTAAAAAAACCAGACCAAAACACAAAAACTTAACACTGAGCAATGAACCGTGAAAAGGAGGTCAAGGTCAAATAAAACTTGTGCGAATGACATATAGATCATAAAATATCTCCATACATCAAATATAGTTGACCTATTGCTTATAGAATTAGAAAAAAAGACCAAACACAAAACACAAAAACTTAACTATAACTACTGAACCATGAAAATGAGGTCAAGGTCAGATGAAACCTGCCAGTTGGACATGTACACCTTACAGTCCTTCAATACTCCGAATATACAAGACCTATTGCTTATAGTATCTGAGTTATGGACTTGATCACCAAAACTTGTTCACTGATCCATGAAATGAGGTCGAGGTCAAGTGAAAACTGTCTGACGGGTATGAGGACCTTGCAAGGTACGCACATACCAAATATAGTTATCCTATTACTTATAATAAGAGAAAATTTAACATTACAAAAAATCTTAACTTTTTTTCAAGTAGTCACTGAACCATGAAAATGAGGTCAAGGACAGTGGACATGTGACTGACGGAAACTTCGTAACATGAGGCATCTATATACAAAGTATGAAGCATCCAGGTCTTACACATTCTAAATATAAAGCTTTTTAGAAGTGAGCTAACGCCGCCGCCGCCGGATCACTATCCCTATGTCGAGCTTTCTGCAAGCCAACTAAAGTTGCAGGCTCGACAAAAATGGTACACGATACAGTTTCGATCCCATGATGATTTTTTTACGAAAATTTGAGAATGTGAATTTTCGCTTTTCTTATTTAAATTCCGGATACAGCATGCAGTAATTGCTTGACATGGGACTTTCAAGCATGATTACATTTCTTACTGAATTCTGACCCCTAGCTGTTTCTCTTTTCTTTTTCTTTTTTATGAGTCACTGTCCTTTTATTATAAACTTTGACATGTTCGAAATGCTAATACATATAAGGATTTCATACATCAGGAATACATTACTTTAGATTTATTCGGCAAATACTTTTTTTCCGAAATCTTTGATTCTGAATTTCTTTTGAAGTTCGTACTTCTTTTTGGCCTTTTTAACTTTTTTTATTTAGGCGTCACTGATTATTCTTTGTAGTCGTAAATCGCGTCTGGCATACAGCTTTTTTACCCTGGTATCTTTTTTATATTTACATATATTTTTTTACACATTTTATTTAGAGTATGTTCAGATATACATTAAACTTTTGAAATAGTTATCAAAAGTACCAGGATTATAATTTAGTACGCCAGACGCGCGTTTCGTCTACATAAGACTCATCAGTGACGCTCTTATCAAAATAGTTATAAGCCAAACAAGTACAAAGTTGAAGAGCATTGAGGATCCAAAATTCCAAAAATTGTGCCAAATACGGCTAAGGAAAATAAGATATTCCTTAAAACCAAGATTTTCTGAAGAACATGTGTATTGATTTAAGCAAGGACGTATATTAGTATGTTAGTTATACGTTCTTGATTTAAGTAAAATCAGGAAATCTTTAAAATTTGAGATGTTTTATAAGACAAGAAAGGACAACTGCTCAAAGCATTTTCAGTGATTCCCTGTATAATCAACCATCCGCTTATGTTATTGTTTGAAAACTGGAAAATCACCCTTTTTGTAATGAATATATAAAAGCCCACAACTCGCAAACGTAAAATCTAAAATTTATAAATCGAAAGGGAGCTCATGTCAATATACATAAACAATTCACCAAAGTTTCTTGCAAATTAGATAAAGTGATTTTGAGTTTTTGTCCGATAACTGGAAAATCGCCCTTTTTGTATTGAAGAAAACCCACAAAATCGGAAACAAAAAAAAATCGAAATGTTATACCCCAGTCCCACTAGGCCACGATCGCACTACGATCTGTGAAAAAAATGCAAATTTTGATGATCGTAGTACGATCGTGTAGATCGCAGTAAGGTCGTATCACGGTTGTGGTGAGGTCTTCATGATCGTGATGAGCGTGGCAAACTGACAATCGTGGTGCGGTCGTGATGAAATCAGGTCGTAGTAGAAGCGTAGTGATAGCGCACTAAGATCGTAGTAAGATCGCAAAGGTCGCTGTACCATCGTAGTGAGAGCGTAGCGAAAGCGTGATTCTATTAAGACCTCACTACGACCATCACGTTCTCACTGCGACCCAACTACGCTTCCACTACGACTATACCACGCTGTTCACGACAATAGTACGATTCTAGCACGCCCTTGTCGTCCTCATCACGCTCTTCTTACGACCTGACTACGCTCATACACTACGACCATCATTCTCATTGTCATTTTCCCATAAAATATATTAATTCTTTCCAAGTTTTGTTTGTCTGTATGTAATTGGGACTTCTTACCCATTTTCTCTAACGGCTCAACCATGATTCTTGTTTTCATATAGAATAGACCGTTGGTTTTCCCGTTTGAATGGTTTTACACTAGTAATTTTTGGGGCCTTTTATATCTTGCTGTTCGGTGTAAGCCAAGGCTCCGTGTTGAAGGCCGTATCTTGGCCTATAATTGTTACTTTTAAAATTTGTTACTTGGATTGAGAGTTGTCTCATTGGCACTCATACCACATCTTCCTATATCTATTGACACATCTGTTTCATATCTGCTATCGTTCACTAAAATATCGTCATTTCAGCTTTATTGACCAGCAATAGGTTGTAATTTAGGTCGGATTGGTCGGTCCGACATCTCTACTTGATCAAGATTCGTTAATATCAGAGCTCCATCTGCCTCTACATCAACCATAACACCACGCCCACGTGTTCTAGTAGATACTGGTGGCATGACTGTATTTTTTTTTCTCGAGAAATCTACATATTAATCAGAAATAGAACTGAAGGAATGATACTGTATTGATATGGAACACGATGTTGACGTTATTGCTGAGAGCGTAGTAAGATCGCGGTTTGAACGTAACTTGTAATCGTGGTAAGAACGTGCTATAATCGCAGTAGAAGCGTGGTACGATCGTGTTGCAATCGGATAACTCGTGGTATGGTCGAAGTGAGAACGTGATGAGCGTAGAAAGATCTTGATAAGCGTAGTAAGGTCGCAGAATAAGCGCGGTGAGAACGTGTTATAATAGTAGCGGGATCGTTGTAGAAGCGTAATGAGGGCGTAGTAGGCTAGCATCGTGAAAGCAACGAACATTTACATTTTCATGCCGCTCATACCGCGATATGAAAATAAACCCAGAAAATTACTCTAATATTAATGTACCTTTTAAACAATCAAAAAATGTGTTAAAATGTAATATTAAAAGTGTGTTTCAGAAGAATATATGGAAAAACTACTTTAAATAAACTTTCAAAATTAGATTCCTCATCCCAACTTTGTCTTTATGGGAAATTAAAAACTAATTGTCAGTCTGAGGAATATTTAAATTGCAATAATTTTATACATAGGCAGTTACTCTCAAAATTTAGACTTAGTGATCATTCCCTAGGCATTGAATTGGGAAGGTACAGAAACATTCCAAGAGCACAAAGATTATGTAAAAAATGTGGATTTCTAGATGACAAGTTTCATTTCTTGTTGTATTGTGACATTAACATATCATTGCGTTCTAATTTTTTTGCTTATCTATAAGACTATGTACCATTATTTCAACATCTTGATGCATTTAATAAACTAAAAAACATTCTAAACCCCATCCCTGAACTTGTTTGTCATATTGGAGTCTTCATTAAGCAGTCTTTAGAACTAAGGGGGTCAGACCCATGTCAGACAAGCTCATGATTGTGTTTTATACATCAATTTATAATTTGAACTCTTAAAATATGTTCTATTATATTGTATTGTATTTCATTGTATTGCATTGTATTTAAAATGTATAATTGTTTGTTTGTATTGCTTGACACTTATAGGTGTAATTTTGCAATAAAGATTATATTATAATTGCAACATAATATATACTTTCTTATACTTTCATAATCCTATTTAAATACAATAAAGAAATAATAAAGGATCATTTACAAATCGATATATACATTTAATATCCTAACAACGGCTTCCATATACACAATTAAAACAGTAACCAAATACAGATTATGAGGTTTCTAAGGGGGAAAATCTTAATCTATGATTTTAGTAGTTAAACCAGCGAACTTTGTTTGATAAAAGTAAAAACACTATTGCACAGTTTATACCACAGCTATTATTGTGTTTGCCCCTCGCACTTAATCGCATATACATGTATGCGTTTCCATTATTGTGACATCTGTTTGCTTTCATTTTTTTTTGTATTGAAAGCAAACAGATGTCACTCTATTGTTTTGTCGATATACATTTGAAGTTGTGATAATAACTATGAAGTATAAGTAGACGTGGGATATACTCGTCATTTAGATTTGTTAACTACAAATGTAGTATCAGTTTTAACATTTTATTCTCAGTATTTACGCGATTTTAATAATTTCTCTACTTTGGAGAAAGGCTACAATTGGAATACGTCTGAATAAAAGTACCGTATACAGTGGCGGATCCAGGGGGGGGGGTTCCGGGGGTTGGAACCCCCTCTTTTTTTTGGCCGATCAGTGCATTTGACATTTGAATGGGAGCATATAATTGGAACCCCCCCCCCCCCCCCCCCCCCTTTATTCTGGGTTGGGAACCCCCCCCCCCCCTTTTTAAAATGGCTGGATCCGCCACTGGTATATGTTTAGTTGAAGATATTCCTAAACTATTCGTAAAATAAATGCATTGACAATTTGGGTTCCTCGTAAAAGTGCCAGCGTGATAATGATACATGTATCAGCGAAAATGAAATGTTTTTGTACAACATAGTTCTGTGATCTCCGGTGGCTTTGATTGTCAGCCCTACCGCATGTTCTATTATTTTTTTTTTATCCTAAAATTATTTACATATGATGTAAACTGTATACATTTGTATTTGTATGCCAAATCTTGACATCATTTCATGTATGTTATTGTTTTTTTTTCTATATGAAGTATTGTGACATACATAAAATGTATTCATATACTAAACGCTATGTTTTTTTTGTGTTTTTTTTTATTGTTATAGAAACAAATGATTTTAAAATTAATTATCATGATAGACAACTTGAATACTGTACCAAAATCAATTTTACTTTTACTTTTTAGTTTATTGCATTTTAAATCTCCCTCTTCGTGTGCATGGTGTTGCGGTTCGAGATCAAGACAGAATAACACATATATTTTTTAAAACGGTTTTATCAGAGTCTCTGGTTTTATTACTTCATTTTTCATTCCATGTACACACACAAAAAAAAAACCAACCTCGCAATGGATGGGCGCTTATATCTTAAATAGCAAGTTCATTAATAGATCGGGCATATGTATCTTATTGTATGATAACTGTGACTGTAAATAAGATACAGGCCGTCTGATAACTTGGTTTCAGAAAACGGGTAAAATACATTAGTAGTATATAGATAAAATAAACGGAGACGTTATTATTTTTAAGTTTAAAACTCTAATATACCTCCGAGTTGCGATTTTATCCATCCGTCTGATATTTTTCTGCTATTCCACATTGAAGGGGCACCTGGTGCATATGTGTTTGACCTTCTTAATGGAGTAGGTGCCTTCTCATCAGCCAGTCTATCAGAATTTTTCTTTTGTGGCGGTTCTGCTTGAGGTACATCATTCAACTGTACCAATGAATTGATCTTTTTGTGTCCAGTGTTCCTATCCACATCACCACCCGCGCTTACAAAACCTGACACAGGGTCCACAATATTGTCGTAATCACGGTAGGGTGCCGGTGGACGAAAATCACCATCGTCATTCCATCGTTTAAAGGCATTTTCCTGTTTACTTGTTTGAAATGAATCAACATCTGCCTTACCTGTAAGCGTTGGAAACTTCATCTGCCGGTTACGGCGATGAGTTTGAATCTGTTGAACAGTGTTACCTCCAGCATTTGCATCACTTCGCAAATAAAGCTCGAAATTGGGACGGGTCCGAAATGTTGAATCGGCCAAAACAGGTACATTTGTGAACACTTCAGTCATGTTTTATTTATGAACCGTTCAATTTTACCATAAGATAAATTTTAAACAATCTACTACAAAAAAAATCCCATTATACAAATTTAAAAGTCTTGTTATCGATATGCTATTTCCGACATAATGTAAACTACCGTGTTACCCTTGGATATACGATAATCACCATATAAGGAAAAATCCGGAAGTAGCAAGTGCCCGTCGGAGATTTTTTCAGGTTCTTCAATAATTTTTTTATCAATTGAAACCGTTTATGAAAAAAGATAAACATTCTAAAACATTTTTTTTTCACAAAAGTTAAAAAATGTCATTCTTATATTTATTTTTTTCCTTTTAATGGAAAAAGTAAACAACAGCTTGCCACCGGAAGTAGAAATTGACACGCCGGCAAAGTTTTACATTATTATCATGGCAGTTAGGAAAAGAAATCAACTCAACCAGAACAGTAATAATGCCATTCAAACGCAGTCTGAAAAGAAAAAACTTGCAAGGAAATCAGAGTCTAAAGACAAAAACACGGGAGATTCGGAAAATGCATTCAACTTCACGTTGACATCAAAAGCAGTCATTTTAATTTTGGGTATGTACAAATTTTTCTGTATGTCCCTCCGTTTTAAAGAGTACCACCATGGGTTATGATGTAAAGGAGGAAATAATTTGTAGGAACACTGTTTCGGTACGGATTTAATCTTTTTTCCAGGTAAGGAACCGAATATAATAATTGAATATATATAAAGGTCCCGCGGAAACTATGCGCACTGTCGTACAACACAAAAAGTTTTCTCTTGGCTATTTACATTTAAAGCAGTGTGAGCGCGTTCTCTCGTGAGCGGATGTGCAGCCAATTTGGCCTTAAGGGGGCTCGCGGGTCTAAATCAAATTTTTTATTTAATACAAGATTTCGCTAATTTTTTCTATAAATGAACTTTATCATATACCTAATAGAAAAATTAAATAAAAAAGGGGGGTCACCGATCATTTACGCTCACAATCTGCCTTCGAAAGAAGCAAACATTTTTGTAAAGGTACTTTGTTTCTGTTGAACTAATAGGAGAAAAAGAGGTAATACCGAAATAAAAAACGAATTTAATTACAGAAATCGCTTAAATTTAACAGTTATTTAGTTAATGTATAGATTATTTGAAAACAATAATAAAAAATATAGGTCACCGATGAGTAAAAAAAGATATTTCAATTTTAAGGACAAAAATAGCACTTTTGCACCAAAGGGAGATAATTTGGAGCTTTTTTCATGATATAAACATTTTCAAAGTCACCTGGGGCCAACACGAATTGATTTGTTGGAATAATTTTTGTACCACATGATAAAGTAATAACTACTAAAGGTAATAAATAAAATTTGTAATGAAAAATAAAAGTTATTTTTTTTTCTGAAAATCTTATACCCGCGAGCCTCCTTAAATGGCTATGCGTACCAGCTACCAATTTTATAATAAACAATCACTTGATCAGGTATGAAACGATTTTGCGATTCAGTGAAGAGAATGACAAATAATAAATAATTATTTGTATTTAAGGTTCATCATAATCTTTTGGCTAAAATGGCCGTATTTACACCCCAAATTTTACTCTGAGTACAGACTAACCTATACACCTGCAACAGTTTTAAGGGATGGCAGGAACTAGATATATAAATTTTAAATGCATTTTATGTTTCAGAAAATTATAAACTTTTCTAGATTTTGCTATCCATTTTTTTTCGTTCCTGCAGGAGGTGCAAAAATTAACTAAGTAGTGAAAACGATTGAGAAGCTCCCCTCATATAATCAATGTTGTGAGTAGTATTGATTTAAATGGACAATAGATGGACAATAGACACCTGTAAACAATAGGTGATTTAACAGGTTTAAACTGTGTAACTGAGTGGACCGTATCAAATGAAACTCGGGTGTTTGTTTATTTTGCTATCTTCTGCAGACTGGAAAAAAATGAACATCATAATCCAGGTAAGTTTTTAATTTTCTGAAACGTAGACTTCATATAACTTTTATATATCTAGTTCCTGCCATGCCTTAAAACTTTCCTGGATGTACCAGTTTGTCTGTACTCATAGTAATTTTGGAGGTATAAACACAGCCATATTATTCAATTCCTTATGATGAACCTTAATGTATACTTTACATTGGAAAAAAGACATTAAACGTAAATGCACATTAAAAGTATAAATTATACCGAATTTGATTGAATATATATATGTTAAAAAAACTCTTTTGAAAGTTATTTATTAATAAAATTCGAAACAGAAACAAAAAAATTAAAATATCTAAAACGACAAAAAATAAAGATTGAGTGTATGCACAATTTAAAGTAATAAGATAAATTTTCACATGTCTTGCATGACTTGATGCATGTGATATTTATGAACATTGATTTTAAGAACTTAAAACTGTTCTAATTTTGTATTTTTCTCATTTGTCAGAGGCTGCTCTTGCTCCATAAAAGTTGGAGCCAGAAAATTGCCCATTGTTTGTAATGACTGGATTTAATGTTCATCTAAAAAAATATTGTATATTCCATTATGTCGATATCATATTTGATATTTAAAGAAAAATTTTCAAAAACTAACCAGGGCGTTTCTATGAAAGCACATTAGGGATGTAGTAAAAATAAAATTGGCATTGAACATTTTTTTCAGAGTCGAAATTTTACATTTTAAGTCTTTAAATCTCTGTTAGTAATCAATTGTTTGTACTAATTGCGATAATTTCCGAGTTTATTTCACATTTTATTCCTGATCAGATGTCATTAAATTATAAAACCCGAGCTGGTATGTGCATAGCCTACAGAGAAAATTTTGGCTACACATCTACATGTTGTACGCATGTGGGAAAGCATAGTCAGCTATAAAAGGCCAAATGACAATGTAAAACAATTCAAACGAGAAAACTCAAGGTTAAATTTATGTAAAAATATGAACGAAAAACAAATATGTAACACATAAACAAACGACAACTACTCACTGAATTCCACTCCTGACTTGGAACAGGTACCTAGGCCTAAATTAAAATATTGTTTGTTTGCCCTTTTCCGACCCTATGTTTTGAAACAGGGTCGGTAGGTAGGTAAAATATTTTATATTTTCTTTCCCAAAAAAAACTTAGCTTGGTACATTTTGGTCATGGGTAGGCAGGTAGGTATAATATTTTATTTTATAGATACACAATCTGCATGATGTCATTTTTGTCTGTATTGCTTTTGTTTAAGTATGCTTTTGCTAATAAGTTTCTAGGACTATTAGTATAATAGTCCCAAGTTTTGAAAAAAAAATATCATGTAGAATGTGAAGTTAATTCATATGCACTACAATTTTTTTCAAATATCAAAATATAGGGCTGTGCGGCATATTTTAAACGTTTACATACCTGGAATTTTAAGAGTTTTTACTTGCACTAATATTCTGTACTATGTACCTTGTACGCTTACATTTGTATACCTTTAGACTTAAAGTTTTTCTGTAAGAGATAACTTTGTCTGGTAAAATATGTCCGGGCAGATATACATTGAACATTACTAGTAGAAAAAGTCCCTAGAGTGTTTAAATTTTTGTGTGTGCCTGTGTTTTCAATAAAAATGCTTCAAGACTTGAAACTCAATTGACTTTGTCACGTATTTTACATCGCATTTATAAATGATCTGTATGGAAAAACTTGGCGATTTTACTGCCAAATATTCTCCCCTTTACAGACTTTCGGTTCATGTCAGATATGAACAGCGGTATACTACTGTTGCCTTTATAAATCAGAATGTATCGATGCTGGTCGAAGGCATCGTTAACATAATCATCCTAATCTATGGACCACCAAAGGCCATCCCTACATAGGATACAAAGTCTGTTTACAAAATATTTTGTACACACGTTGATAATTTAGTATTGGACGAATTTTTTTTAATGAACCCTGCTCTTCAAGTATAAAGATACAGAGTAACGTTCATTAAATCATGATTTCAAAGCTTTCAACATAATCATTGATTTCAAACAAATGCTTTGAAACTCCAAATGCAAGTGTTCATTTATGTCAAACGCTCACGTGATACCAAACGGACTAGACCTTATACGGGAAAGATAAAACCTGAGAATTCCGGGTAAAAAAGTTTTGAGCGGGAAATACAAATATAAGAATTTTGGTAGGAACAAAAAATAAATTAAAATAAAATCTTGTTTGTAAACATAAATAAAAGATTTTCAGGCGGAACGAATTTATAGGGTCGGTCGGTAAAGGGCAAACAAACAATATTTTAATTTAAGCCCTACATACAGAATTTGATGGGGTTAAACATGTTAGTGGCATCCGAACCCTCCCCTAACCTGGGACAGTGGTGTAACAGTACCACATAAGAAAGAACTATAAAAATCAGTTGAAAAAGGCTTAATTCATCAGATGGACAAAAATACAAGTGGACGTGGACAGGTGCTTACACAATGGTTAGATTCAGCATTTTGCCTCCTGTGGTCTTCAAGGCCCTCCCATTTTAAAGATTTTACCGAGGTCACACTAATAAGCAACAAGAAGAAACAAATCAGCGACAAGAAAATAACTTAGTGATAAGTAGTATAATTTAGCGATAAAATTCTAAATATTAATTATTCTAAATAAATAAAGGCCAAATAAAATAATATGTGTGTTTCCTGTTTCATCTTTGAAAAAAAATAGGGTAGGTAGGTAGGGATTTTTTTTTATTTTACCATTTTTTTTTACATTGAGTCTATGGAGAGAAATCCTGACTTTAACAGTGCTTATTGAAAAATGACAAAAAAAAAACTTTAGAGTAGGCTATTTCTAAGCTTAAAATATAGGGTAGGTAGGGAAACAGGAAACACACATGCTTTTTTATTTGGCCAAATACTGAAACAGACATAAAATTGAGAATTGAGAAACCAATATATATACTAGTTCAGTGATAATGAACGCCATACTAGACTCCAAATTTTACACAAGAAACCTAAATTAAAATAATACAAGACTAACAAAGTCTAGAGGCTCCTGACAGGCGCAAAAATGTGGCGGGGTTAAACATGTTTATGAGATCTCAACCCTATACCTCTAGCCAATGCAGAAAAGTAAATGCATAACAATACACAAATTAAAATTCAGTTCAAGAGAAGTCCGAGTCTGATGTCAGAAGATGTAACCAAAGAAAATAAACAAAATGGCAATAATACATAAATAACAACAGACTACTAGCAGTTAACTGACATGCCAGCTCCAGACTTCAGTTACACTGACTGAAAGATTATGTCTTCATCATATAAATATCAGGCACAATCCTTCCGTTAGGGGTTTACATGTAGTATCATCCCATATATGAGAAGAACATAACCACATGTACATTTGTACATTAATTCTCTTTCTATTAATATTATTTAATTTAGTTTTTTTTTTTTATTATTGAGAATATTTATGCTTAAGATAATACATGTATATTAAAACACAAATAGAGTTTGAATTTTAATGGCGTCACTATTATCTTTCAATAGTTATGCCCCTATACAAATGGAAAAATTACTGATTTTTTTTGTTTCCATTCTCTTACTTTCATTTGTCTCAACCAAATAAAATGAAACTAATACACAATGCTCCTTACAAGGTACCACAAAACACAAATCAAGTTTGAATTTTTGGTTGTGTTACTTCTACAGATTAAGAGTTATGCCCGATTACAAAAGGAATAAATTGTTTCACAGTACAGAGTGCAGCTGGATACAATCGCAGATGTCCAACTCTAAAAAGTTGGGACAAAATCCACACAATATTCATGCTTGATACAGGTCTGAATTGAGATTGTAATTAAAATATTTGACACATAATTTTATATTTTTTTTTGTGGAATACACTATGCTGTTGAATATAAATTTTATAGAAAAAAATTCAATTTAATTAATATATAGTGAAATCTGAAATTTATGAGAAAAATTGTTTCCCCACAATTTCTTTGTGTAAATAATTTAATTTTTTGACCATGGGGCTTATTTCTGATCCGGGTGGGGAGAGGTAAACCAAACATATTTTTTTATTTTTGACTAAAATGACATACAGTCATGGCTAAATTAATATTAATTATTAGTAACTTCTAAAATAAATTGACAGCTAATCACCAAGACAATACAACATCTCTATTTTTAGATACGTACATTTTAAATTGGAAGTTTTAATTTTTCATAACAGAAAGTGTTATCAATTCTATTATTAGTGTTAAATGCTTTTCAATTCATAAAAAAGAATATTTTATTTATTTTTCAGGGGAAATGTATTTGTTAGGGTCGGCGGCAATAAAAAAGCATGAAAAGTCAATTTTTATTTTTATTCTGCAAATCGGCAAAATCGGGTCCGCAGATCCGTAAACCAACAAATTAAAAAAACCTGGCCTGAATAATCATAAGAATGGATGACAAATGCGACTATGCAAGGTACCTATAGGACACAGAGGCATGATGATTAATTTATTATGGAAAAAAGACACACAAAATGAGGTCTTCTCGTTTAATAGTATATATAGATTGTTCCATCTCATAAGGCCTAACCCTCAACTGTGACTTTAGATTGTGCTGTTTTGCAAATATGTGAGTTCTTGAATTTATTTCAAGAAAAAGCAACATTTTTATAAAACCACAAAAATTAAAAAAAAATTTTGGTTGTATATTGGTATAAGGTCGTCGTCTTCGTCATAGTCATCCGAAGACAGATTGTTTCCGGATAATAACTTTAGTTTAAGTAAATATAAATCAAAATTTTTTTAACACAATGTTTATAACCACAAAAGGATAATTGGGATTGATTTTGGGAGTTATGGTCCCAAAGGTTTAGGAATTAGGGGCCCAAAGGGGCCAAAAACAAGCATTTATCTAGTTTCAGGACAAAAAATTGTGTAAAAGTAAATGTATTTCAATTGCTCCGAAATTGTACCACAATGTTTAATACCATACATTGTATGTAGAAGTTTGGGATTTATTTTAAGGGTTATGGGGCCAAAAACAAGCATTTTCTAGTTTCAGGACAATTACTTAAGTGTAACTGTATGGATCTCTCTGACATTGTACCACAAGGATCCATATAACAGGGGGAAGGCTGGGATTGGGGTTAATTTCTCTGAACATGTAAATAAGGGGCAAAAAGGGCCAAAAAGAAGCATTTTCCTAGTTTACAGACAATAACTTGTGATAAAGAGGGACGGAAGATACCAAAGGGACAGTCAATCTCATAAATCTAAAACAAACTGACAACGCCATGGCTAAAAATGAAAAAGACAAACAGACAAACAATAGTACACATGACACAACATAGAAAACTAAAGAATAAACAACACGAACCCCACCAAAAAACTAGGGGTGATCTCAGGTGCTCCGGAAGGGTTAGCAGATCCTGCTCCACATGTGGCACCCGTCGTGTTGCTTATGTGATTACAATCCGGTAAATAGTCTAATACGGTACATGTAGGTCACATTCATGAGAGGGAAGGGGATTGAAGTTACGACGTAAGGAACATATACGATATCATTTGTGAAACGGATATTCCATAACGGTCAACCAACTCGTGATGGCGTCTGTAAAATTTACGAAGGGATGACTTCAACTTCACCATTTGGAACTCTTGGTTTAATAGCTTCCTTGTGAGCAGCAACCCTCTATCAAGAAAATCATGATAGGAAATGCAAGCACGGGAATATCGTATCAATTGGGAGATATATACCGCGTAAGCAGGTGCTGCTGGAATGTTGCTACTTAGAAATGGAAAGTTCACAATTGGAAAGATGAAATCATCTCTTTTGTCGCAAAGTTAGTTTCAGCCGACCCTCATTGTCAATTTCTAGATGTAAGTCAAGATATGAGGCCGACTTAACTGTATCTGTGGTATCCTTTATCTTTAGCTCGATGGGATAGATGCGTTCCACATAGTCACCAAATTTTGAATTATTTAGTGAGAGAACATCATCTATATAGCGGAAAGTAGAGTTAAAGGATATTGCTAACTTCTTATCTTTCTTCCTAAGAAGTTCCTGCATGAAGTCAGCCTCATAATAATAAAGAAACAAGTCGGCAAGTAGAGGGGGCACAGTTTGTTCCCATTCAGATTGGAATGCCGACAGTCTGTTGAAAAACACGTCCTCCGAACGTAACAAATATGTTGTCAATCAAGAAATCAAGCATCTTGGTAATATCAGTTGTGTATGGATCTCTCTGAAATTATAATAAAGGTTTCTTACTACAAAGGAAATGCTGGAATTGAGTTTTGGGGTTCTTGCTCCAAGGGGATTCAATAAGTTTGGGGCCAAAAAAGGGGCCCAAATAAGCATTTTTGTAGTTTCCAGTCAATAACTTGTGTTTAAGTGTATAAATCTCTCTCAAATTATACCACAAGTTTCCATACTACAAAGGGATGGTTAGGGGGGATGTAAGTGTGTGTGTGTGGGGGAGTTATGGCTCAAATCATTTAGCAAATAGGGGCAAGAAAGGGGGGAAAACAAGATTTTTTTCTGGTAAAAGAACAATTTAGACAATTTAGGTAATCCAATTCCTTTTAAAAAATACTGTTATATATATATATATATATATATATATATCTAGCTGGATGGCTACAGTGCAGGCAATTTGGTGTCACGATATCTCAGTAGCATGGGTTCGATTCCTGGCGAGGGAAGAACAAAAAATTTGCGAAAGCAAAATTACAGATCTATCCAACATTGTTGGGTTGATGTTTAGACGAGTTGTATATATATATACATAATGTACACAGCCATGTATCACCATCACTGCTGGTGATCCGATGGATAAATCTGTTGTAGAGTTGTCACTGGCTCAGACATACTTATAAATATAATTATTTTCTGTGACTGTATCTTACATTAATTTGTAGGATCCTTTAAATTTACTATATATAATTTAGCTGATCTGTAAAAATAACATCTCCATGCCTTATATATCATGTACTGTAGTACGACGCTAGATTAAAACTGATGTGGAAAGGTAACACCCAACCACCGAAAGCTTCATTTTTATGAAGCCCAGGTGGTCGTGTGGTCTAGCGGGACGGCTACAGTGCAGGCGATTTGGTGTCACGATATCTCAGTAGCATGGGTTCGAATCCTGGCGAGGGAAGAACAAAAAATTTGCGAAAGCAAATTTACAGATCTAATGAAACATGGGTTGATGTTTAGATGAGTTATATATATATATATACCGCTAGATTAAAACTGACGTGGAAAGGTAACACATGCCCACCGAAAGCTCTTTTTTTGAGAGCCCAGGTGGTCGTGTGGTCTAGCGGGACGGCTGCAGTGCAGGCGATTTGGTGTCACGATATCACAGTAGCATGGGTTCGAATCCCGGCGAGGGAAGAACCAAAAATATGCGAAAGCAAATTTACAGATCTAACATTGTTGGGTTGATGTTTAGACGAGTTGTATATATATATATATATATGCTTGATTACTTCCCTTACACTGCTTGAAAATTATGTATTAAAAAATGATGATTAGCTGTAATTTGTTTTTCTAGTATTAATTAACATTAATTTTAATGATGAGGCTTAAATTAAAATATTGTTTGTTTGCCCTTTACCAACCAACCCTATCAATTTGTTCTGCTTAAAAATATTTTATTTGTATTTACCAGTAAGATTTTATTTTATTCTATTTTTCGTTCCTACCAAAAATCTTATATTTGTATTTCCCGCTCAAAATTTTTTTAACGGAATCCTCGGGTTTCATCTTTCCTGTATAAGGTCTAGTCCGTTTGGTATCACTTGAGCTTTTGACATGAACACTTGCATATAGAGTTTCAAAGCATTTGTTTGAAATCGATGTTGAAAGCTAAAATCATGATATGACGTACGTTACTCTGTGTCTTTTTACTTGAAGAGCAGGGTCATTTAAAAAAGTTCGTCCAATACAAAATTATTAACGTGTGCACAAAATGTTTGTATCCCGCTATGTAGGGATGGCCTTCGGTGATCCGTAGATCAGGATGATTATGTTAATGATGCCTTCGACTAAACTGGTCCGCCATCTCTCTGTCTCTCAATCCCTCTGTCTGTCCGGCTTCAGAATGAAGTTTTTGGTCAAGGTAGTTTTATAGTTAAATTGCAATCAACTTGTAAATCAACACATGTTTCCTTTGATAGGATCTTTCTAATTTTAATTTTAATGCCAAATTAGAGTTTTCAGACCACAATTTGATGGTCATCTGAACATATAAAATGATCATCTCAAACTATGGACACATTCTTGTTTAGTAAATGTATAAGAAAGGTGGACTTTTGAAGTTGAGAGGGACTTAATAATAGAGGTTCCAAACTATACTATTTTCTTTTTGTATTTCAGCTATAGCTATAACTGTTATCCATAGGTAAGGCTACATTTTGTATTTGAAGAAAATACTAGGAGACCATTTAAAAATTGAAATAAGGTGCACAAATTAACTACACAATGTAGTGTGGACAAAGGTAAACAAACTATTTTTAAGTTCAGTTTCTTTATTGTCACAGACTCAGTTCTGCTACTGTAAATGGGCAATTTAATTTAATTTCAAATCATTTGATATGTTTGAAAATCTTTTGTGTTTTTTGCTTTTTACAATGTTTTTTTTAAGATTACAGTGGCGTAGCTTTCATTGAGGCAGTTGCCTCACTAGGTTTTATTACTTAAAAAATTTAAACAATAAAGTGTGGTCAAATTTGGTGAATACATTTTTATGTCATTCAACATATATTTTGCCAATCTTTTAGCATGTTTTGACAGTAACTGTGCTCATCTTCAATCAAATTAAAATCAACCCATCCATCCTGATGAACGGTTCAACCTACAATGTTCCTAACTCTAACAGAAATATTATTTGTGGATGATCACACTTGCTATGATTCTATCAGCTGTTTTTTGTTAAGCCTCACTTTGGTTGAAAAGCAAGACATAGCGATCCTACATTCCGATGTTGGTGTCAGGGTGGTTGCGTTCATAAATACTCACTTCACTTTGTGGTTAAAGTTTTTCAAATTTTGATAACTTTCTTAAACTATCCTTGATTTGTACCAAACTTGGACAGAAGCTTTTTGATGATCAAAAACTAGTATCTATCTAGAGGGAAACTTTGTCAAAATTTGTACCTGTTTATCTTATTTTACTTATAAATTGAGTAAGTTTTTCTTCCAGTTAATATTACATACAGTCTGCAGTTAAAGTTTTTAAAACATTTATTAGATTCATAAACTATCCTGAATTTTTACCAAACTTTGACAGAAGCTTCGCTTTTTACAATCAAAAGATTATATCTAGAGGAATATTTGAATTGATTTTTTTCCTCATTCTTGTTGAGCCTGTGATTAACAGAAAAAGTAGGCTAGACACTGGGTTTGGCTTACCATTTCGAATTTTATACAACCGCAAAATAATTTTTATACGACCGCAAAATTAAAAAAATTTTGGTCGTATATTGGTATCACGTTGGCGTCGTCGTCGCCGTCGTCCGAATACTTTTAGTTTTCGCACTCTAACTTTAGTAAAAGTGAATAGAAATCTATGAAATTTTAACACAAGGTTTATGACCACAAAAGGTAGGTTGGGATTGATTTTGGGAGTTTTGGTCTGAACAGTTTAGGAATTAGGGGCCAAAAAGGGGCCCAAGTAAGCATTATTCTTGGTTGATTTTGGGAGTTTTAGTTCAAACAGTTTAGGAAAAAGGGGCCAAAAAAGGGCCCAAATAAGCATTATTCTTGGTTTTCGCACAATATCTTTAGTATAAGTAAATAGAAATAAATGAAATTTTAACACAAGGTTTATGACCACAAAAGGTAGGTTGGGATTGATTTTGGGAGTTGAGGTCCCAACAGGTTTTTAGGAATAAGGGGCCCAAAGGGTCCAAAATTGAACTTTGTTTGATTTCATCAAAAATTAAATAATTGGGGTTCTTTGATATGCCAGATCTAACTGTGTATGTAGATTCTTATTTTTTGGTCCCGTTTTCCAATTGGTCTACATTAAGGTCCAAAGGGTCCAAAATTAAACTTAGTTTGATTTTAACAAAAATTGAATCCTTGGGGTTCTTTGATATGCTGAATCTAAAAATGTACTTAGATTTTTGATTATTGGCCCAGTTTTCAAGTTGGTCCAAATCGGGGTCCAAAATTAAACTTTGTTTGATTACATCAAAAATTGAATAATTGGGGTTCTTTGATATGCCAAATCTAACTGTGTATGTAGATTCTTAATTTTTAGTCCCGTTTTCAAAAATACCAAAGGGTCCAAAACTAAACTAAGTTTGATTTTAATAAATATTCTTTGGCTTTGTTGATATGCTGAATTATTCATGTACTTAGATTTTTATACGACCGCAAAAATTTAATTTTTTGGTCGTATATTGCTATCACATTGGCGTCGTCGTCGTTGTCGTCGTCCGAATACTTTTAGTTTTCGCACTCTAACTTTAGTAAAAGTGAATAGAAATCAATGAAATTTTAACACAAGGTTTATGACCACAAAAGGAAGGTTGGGATTGATTTTGGGAGTTTTGGTCCCAACATTTTAGGAATTAGGGGCCAAAAAGGGCCCAAATAAGCATTTTCTTGGTTTTCGCACTATAACTTTAGTTTAAGTGAATAGAAATCTATGAAATTTTGACACAAGGTTTATGACCACAAAAGGAAGGTTGGGATTGATTTTGGGAGTTTTGGTTCCAACAGTTTAGGAATTAAGGGCCAAAAAAGGGCCCAAATAAGCATTATTCTTGGTTTTCGCACAATAACTTTAGTATAAGTAAATAGAAATCTATGAAATTTAACACAAGGTTTATGACCATAAAAGGAAGGTTAGGTTTGATTTTGGGAGTTTTGGTCCTAACAGTTTAGGAATAAGGGGCCCAAAGGGTCAAAAATTGAACTTTGTGTGATTTCGTCAAAAATTGAATAAATGGGTTCTTGATATGCCAAATCTAACTGTGTATGTAGATTCTTAATTTTTGGTCCAGTTTTCAAATTGGTCTACATTAAGGTCCAAAGGGTCCAAAATTAAACTAAGTTTGATTTCAACAAAAATTAAATTCTTGGGCTTATTTGATATGCTTTATCTAAATATGTACTTTGATTTTTGATTATGGGCCCAGTTTTCAAGTTGGTCCAAATCAGGATTCCATATCAAGTATTGTGCAATAGCAAGAAATTTTCAATTGCACAGTATTGCACAATAGCAAGAAATATCTAATTGCACAATATTGTGCAATAGCAATTAATTTTCAATTGGAGTTATCTTTCTTTGTATAGAATAGTAGTTGATAATATATGTTGGAAATTTGCCAGACATGACTATGATGTCATTTTCTATTTTTATTTGCCAATAACTTTATGTAAATAACTTCATTGGAAATTTGCCAATATAAAATGTTGCTGATGAAGCTTTTTTTCCTTATCTTATCTAAAATGTTTTTAGATAGTGTATGTTTGACATTTGCCAGACATGACTATGATGTCATTTTCTATTTTATTTGCCAATAACTTTATGTAAATAACTTCATTGGAAATTTGCCAATATAAAATGTTTCTGATGAAGTTTTTTTTATTGTTTTATACAATAAACAATGTATATTCACTTTTACTACCAACCAATCTTTACCATTCAGTGATAACAAGCACTTTATTTTACATTTTAATATTTTATGATGTATTTAAAAGAGTAGTTATTGTTGCAAACTCCATTAGAAATTTGAATTGATATCAGTTTTGGAAAAGGGAAACGGGGATGTGAAAAAAAAGGGGGGGGTAAATTTTTCTCATTTCAGATTTCATAAATAAAAAGAAAATTTCTTCAAACATTTTTTTGAGAGGATTAATATTCAACAGCATAGTGAATTGCTCAAAGGCAAAACAAATGTTAAGTTCATTAAACCACATTCATTCTGTGTCAGAAACCTACATGTATGCTGTGTCAACTATTTAATCACAATCCAAATTAAGAGCTGAATCCAGCTTGAATGTTGTGTCCATACTTGCCCCAACCGTTCAGGGTTCAACCTCTGCGGTCGTATAAAGCTGTGACTGCGGAGCATCTGTTAAACAATTTTCATTAATTTGGTAAATTTTTGTAAAATTGTTCAATAAAGTAAGATCTACAAACATCACCAACACCAAAACACAATTTTGTCATGAATCCATCTGTGTCCTTTGCTAAATATGCACATAGACCAAGGCGATCGACACAAAGAGCCTCTATTGTTTAAGTGTATGGATCTCTCTGAAATTGTAGTACAAGTGTTCATACTCCAAAGGAAAGGCTTGGAATGAGTTTTGGTGTTATTGCTCCAAGGGGGGTTTCAATAAAAAAAATATTGGGGGGGGGGGGGGGGGGGATTTACAATTTTGTCAAGGGATTCATATTTTTTTTTTTTTAATTTTTCAAATATCGATTTTTGAAAAGTTTCAAGAAGAAATCTTCAATTGCACACTATTGTGCAATAGATTTGTTAGATCTTTGACCACATTGATTTTGTGTCAAAAATTTGATCACAATCCAATTCAGACAGTATCAAGCTTGAATATTGTGACCAAATTTGCCCCAACTGTTCAGGGTTCGACCACTGCTGTCGTATCAAGCTGGGCTCTTTAAAATGCTGAATCTAAACCTGTATTTATTTTGATTACTAATTAGATAATACCACATTGAGGTCCATAGGGTCCTAGATTAAACCTTTGTTTAATTTCATCAAAAATTGAATTTTTTGGGCTCTTTGATATGCTGATTCTTACAATGTACTAAGATTTTGGAAATTGTCCTAGACCATTATAGGTAAATGTCCAATTCAAATTTTATACTTTGCA